>NW_005842122.1:14218-14810 GCF_000455745.1 Alligator sinensis
CATGTATGGAAGCTAGCCAATGCGGGCCCCATCTTTAAAAAAGGGAGGAGGGAGGACCTGGGCAACTATAGGACCGTCAGTCTTACCTCAATCCTGGGGAAACTCTTTGAGATCATCAAGGAGCACATCTGTGATGGGCCGGCATCGGGGATGATGCTCAAGGGCAACCAGCATGGTTTCATTAGGGGCAGGTCATGTCAGACCAACCTGATTACCTTTTACGATCAGGTCACAAAAGCATTGGATGCAGGTGTTGTGGTGGATATAGTCTTTCTGGACTTCGGCAAGGCCTTTGACACTGTCGACCACCCCATCCTCATTAAAAAACTAGGCGACTGTGGCATCGATGCCTACACAGTCAGATGGATTGCAAATTGGCTGAAGGGTCGTGCTCAGAGGGTGATGGTCGATGGGTCATATTCGACCTGGGGGGAAGTGGGCAGCGGAGTCCCCCAGAGCACAGTCCTTGGGCCCGCACTGTTCAATTTCTTTATCAGTGATTTGGATGACGGGGTGAAAAGCAACCTGTTCAAATTTGCTGATGATACCAAAATTTGGGGTGAGGTGGGCATGCTAGTAGGGAGGGAAAGAC
>NW_005842122.1:15937-24676 GCF_000455745.1 Alligator sinensis
GGTCGGCCCGGGCGGTCCGAGACACCAAGGGAAGTGGTGCTGGCTCCTACCCTGGGGGTCTTTAAGAAGCGGCTTGATGCCTACGTGACTGGGGTCAGTTGAGCCCAGTTTTCCTCCTGCCCAGACAGGGGGGCGAACTTCAAGATCTACAAGGTCCCTTTCAACCCTACTTCTATGATTCTATGAATACCATTTGCCTGTTATCAAATGGAAGAAGTTGTGGTCATTCTGAGGGTTTGGGCTCACCTGGAATAAGGTATCTGGGTCATAAATCTAGTGCCAACTGGTGGTGGGGTAAAGAGGAGGGGAAGGAATGTGCCACTGAGCAGGGCAAAGGGAGGACTTTTTTACCTGCCTTGGGGACCACCACTTCCGCTGCCTCCACTGCTGATTGACCTGGCACAACTGGCTACACTGCCACCAGGTCTGTATTTGACACATGAGCCGCTCCATGTTCTGCATCCAGCATGGGGCATGAGAAGAGTTTGAGACCCTTACTTTAAATGAACCTTAGTTGTGAGTCCCAGGGCATCTATGAATTTATTAGAGTCCTTCAAGATGAATTTTGATTTTTAAAAAGTAATCATAAAGCATATTTGATAAAAGAATGGAAAGTGTAACTGTAAAGTGCTTGGAACTACAAAACTCATTAAATTAAATGTATGTGAGGAACTAAAAAACCGTTCTCCTTCCTTTTAAGCATGTATAGTGTTCTGTGTAAGAGTGTCCATTTCTCACACTGTCAGTGCAATGGCAGTGTGGCCCTCCAAAGCAGAGAGGAAACTTCCTGGCTTAGCATAGCTGATGGGGAGATCCATTTTTAAATGTCTATTACAAAATCAAATTTTCTACCTTGCACTTTTGGGGAAAGAAAACACATTTTTAAAGACAAGAACTAGGAAGTATTCATGACAAAGATTAGAGATGCACTCTTCTTGTTCCTCTGACAGATGATCAACATGTGGTTTCTTGGAGTTGGGGATAGGAAGTTGTGTGCGCCTGAGACTCTTCCTGACTGATTCACATACATGTTATATAACTATATCACTGAGGAATCAGTGTGGAAAGGAACATATTTTAGGCCTTAAAATATCTCCATAGGCTCTTCAAGTAAGAATATCAACTGTTGCTTGTTTCAGGGGTGTACTTGGTAGCAGTGTTGGTCTGAGACAAAAAGACGTAGAAAAATCTAGAAATCTTGGTTCCAAAATGATACCTTTTATTAGACCAACTGGAAAATGGCAAGAAAAAGGTCTAATAAAAGGTATCATTTTGGAACCAAGCGGTCTAGTTTTTTGTATGTCTTTTTGTCTCAGCCCAACAAGGCTACCAAGTACACCCCTGAAACATGGAAGATGCTGAATTTTAGCCAATTTTGGATTTTAAACTTCATTGCAGAACAACAAGGATGTTTTTTTTTTTGCCTCCATGCCTGCCATTTGACACTTCCAGGGAAGGAATTCTACCTGATCAACACATCGAAGAACTACTCAACATAGCTCACAAGGCACTCTCATGGACCCAGAGGGACAGCCTTCCATCTTCAGCTCCCTCTTTGCAAAAATGAAGTTTATTTCCTACCTATGGGAACTTTTTACCATCTTGTTACCATCTACACTTTTCCCAGAGCCTGACGAAGGGACTTTGATCCCAAAAGCTTGCAGAAAAGGACAATTTTCTTGCCATTTTCCAGTTGGTCTAATAAAAGGTATCATTTTAGAACCAAGAGTTCTAGTTTTTTGTATAACTGTTGCTTGTGAAATTTAATCTTTATCAATAAGTCATATTGTTTCTTCTATTCTTTTTCAGGCTTTTTTTTCACCTTTTTTATGTTTTTGTCAACAGCATCAACTTACTTTTCTATGGTTTTCTACTGTGAATACCATGCTATGATCCTGAACAGAGAAAGTGCTTTGGCTCTGCCAGAAGTTTAACAGAAAAGGAGGATCCTGTCATCCTAACTTTCCACCCATCACAGCTTGATGTTTCTATCTGAGCTTGTTTAGTTCCAATTTTTGACCAGCTGCATCAGTTGAACTGTGAAAGGCAGCCTTATTGTTTCTAATTATTGTTTCAATAGTCAGGGTAGCTTTGCTTTGTTGTCAGGACCCTCTTGTGCCTTCCTAAAGCTGTGAGATAGGACAGTGTGGTAATTAGTGGAGGTGAAACAACTTTGTTGATTGAATATTTCACAGCTGTAAACAATGCCCAGCTAGTGTCCAGTCTGTTTATTCGATTACTCCAGAAAGTGTGAACTGTGAAGATTCTATGCATGGAGAGAGATTGTTGGCCACCTGATGGGGAGAGAGAAGATAGTTATTTCTCATAATTGTGACTTGTTTGAAAAGGTAGTATAATTGAGTTACTCTGACCTACTAAAAGGAATGGAGAAGATGAGAATTATTTTAATCTATAATGTTGCTTTGTAATGCGCTTGTAAGCTCTGAATTTCATGGAGACCTTTATATTCAAGGTAAATTTCCAGTGCTCTGCCTTGTGGGAATTACCATTCATAGTTTGTGAGAGTGTATCATGCTACTACTCTGGCAAGTCACATATTGGCTGGCATTGCATAGGTAGTAAAAACTTCCAATGGTAGTAACTACTTTTGGAGAACATTGATTGTTTGAATGCTGCAGATAAATGTGAACTGAAAAACATGTGTAATGAATTTATAGGATTATTTTTTTCCTTAATTTAATTTCTTGTGTCTGGCTTTCTCTATTCCTATGCTATTTCTAAAATTGTAACAAATTCAAGGTAAAACTTTTCTAATAAAACTTTTTGCTTAAGTTAGGCATCTTTAAGCATGTTGATAAAGTCGAAAGTACTTCTTTAAATTTTCTGTCATTTCTGATGAAAACCAATTCAAAATTCTGGCAATTCTGTTACCTAGAGTCTCCAGTTTTAGAGGAGGAATTAGATACCTTTTGGTCAGGATCCTATTTCACTTTGCACTCCCAAAGGCTATGTAACTTCCTTTTGGCCATTTGAAATCCTACTCTACATGCAGTGAGGATGCATAAGCACCCATATGACTACTGAGCATGGGCCATAGGCTTTGACTATTTAGAAGAGTTGGACATGTACAAGTCCATGGAGCTGGATGTAATGCACCTGAGCTTGCTGAGGAAGTTGACTTATGTGATTGCAGAGCCACTGGCCATTATCTTTGGAAACCTGTGGCAATTGAGGGATGTTTCAGATGGTTGGAAAAGGGCAAATATAGTGCCCATATTTAAGAAAGGGAAGAAGGAAGATCCAGGGAACTACAGACCAGTCAGCCTCACCTCGGTCCCTGGAAAAATCATGAAGCAGATCCCCAAGAAATCCATTTCTGAGCACTTGGAGGACAAGAAGGTGATTAGGAACAGTCAGCATGGATTCACTAAGGGCAAGTCATGCCTGACCAACCTGATTGCCTTCTATGAGATGACTGGCTCTATAGATATGGGGAAAGCAGTGGACATAATATACCTTGATTTTAGCAAGGCTTTTCATACTGTCTCCCACAGCATTCTTGCAAGCAAGCTGAGGAAGTATGGGCTGAATGAATGGGTTGTAAGGTGTATAGAAAGCTACGTGGATTGTACAGGTAGTAATCAATGGCTCAATGTCTAGTTGGCAGCTGGTATCAAGTGGAATGCTCTCGGGGTCAGTCCTGCAGCTGGTTTTCTTCAACATCTTCATTAACTATCTGGAAAAAGGGATGGATTGCACCCTCAGCAAGTTCATGGATGACACCAAGCTGGGCGATATAATAGATACACTGGAGGGTAGGGCTAGGATTCAGAGTGACCTAGACAAATTGGAGCATTGGGCCAAAATAAATTTCATGAGGTTCAGCAAGAAGAAGTGCAAAGTCCTGCACTTAGGATGGAAAAATCCCATGCACTGGTATAGGCAGGGGGCTGACTAGTTAAGCAGCTGCTCTGTAGAAAAGAACCTGGGGGGGTTACAGTGGAGGAGGAGTGAATACAAGTCAACAGTGTTCCCTTGTTGCCAAGAAGGCTAACAGCATACGGGCTAAATTAGTAGGAACATGGCCAGCAGATCGAGGGAAGTAATCATTCCCCTCTATTCTGCACTGGTGAGGCCATAAGGCAGGGGGCTGACTAGTTAAGCAGCTGCTCTGTAGAAAAGAACCTGGGGGGGTTACAGTGGAGGAGGAGTGAATACAAGTCAACAGTGTTCCCTTGTTGCCAAGAAGGCTAACAGCATACGGGCTAAATTAGTAGGAACATGGCCAGCAGATCGAGGGAAGTAATCATTCCCCTCTATTCTGCACTGGTGAGGCCATATCTGGACTACCGTGTTCAGCTTGGGGCCCCCAGAAAAGATGTGGACAAGTTGGAGAGAGTCCAGAGAAAAGCAATGAAAATGGTTAGGGGGCTGGGACGTGTGATTTCTGAGGAGAGGTTGAGGGAACTGGGTTGATTTAGTCTGCAGAAAAGAAGACTGAGGTGGGATTTGATAGCAGCCTTTAATTACCTGAAGGATGGTTCAAAAGTGGATGGAGCTAGACTGTTCTCAGTGGTAGCAGATGACAGATCAAGGAACAACTGTCTCAAGTTGCAGCAAGGGAAGTTTAGGCTGGATATTAGGAAAAACTTTCTTACTAGGAGGCTGGTTAAGTACTAAAACAGGCTACTTAGATAGATGGTGGAATCTCCAGCTTGACAAAGCCATGGCTGGAATGATTGAGTTGGGAATGGTCCTGCTTTAAAAGGGGGTTGGACTAGATGACCTACTAAGGTCCCTTCCAACCATAATTTTCTATGCTTCTGTGACTTTTACACATGTTCTGAGGG
This sequence comes from Alligator sinensis, assembly GCF_000455745.1. Taxonomy (NCBI): domain Eukaryota; kingdom Metazoa; phylum Chordata; order Crocodylia; family Alligatoridae; genus Alligator; species Alligator sinensis. The sequence continues at coordinate 20,749 of NW_005842122.1, forward strand.
TGGAAGGGTGCACTTGAACTAGAGTAGCTCTGAGAGTCGCTCTAATTAAAGCACCTGCAGCATCTTGTGTATCAGGGTCGCCACACTTCAAAATGGCAGTGGGGGCACTTTAACTAAAGCTTGTTGGGCTTTAGTTACGCTACCCCCACTGCCATTTTGTAGTGCAGGGATGATGATACATGAGATGCAGAAGGTGCTAGAGCATGCTAATTAGCATGCTCTTGCAGACTTGACTAATCGAGTCTGAGCTGATGCACTGGAATTACAGTGCTTCAGAGCAACCTCCCTGTACATCTGCAGGTACCCCAGGATATTACCAAAATGTCATCTGTAATTTTGCTGTTCCCTGAGTATCTAGTAGAAATTGGCACTGTTCCATTGGTATCAATGGGGTCATGTTAATTTACGTCAGCTGAGGAGATAACTACAGAGGTCCACACGAGTCAAAATAATGTTACTAGGTAATTTTGTAAAAGTAAGTCTAAGGATGGCATCCAATGTGATTGTCAAATTCATATTTTAATTAGATGCTATACATTTTCAAATGGATTTTCCGGTTGTGAAAGCTTTGTGGAAGCACCCATTTATTATCTTTAATGTTTGGGAGCTGCATCACATCACATTCAAACAAGGAAATAACAGTAATGTTATGATCAAAATACCTGCTCATTGAGTAATTTTCTTTTGTATTTTGTTTGCAGTATTGTTGTTGAATTTTGTCCAAACTTCCTTTTCCGTATTTTTTGTTGCTACTTTTCATTAGACTATTTTCTTTCTTTATCCAAATTTAACTAAATAGGTTAGAAGTTCTTTGCTGTTTGTATTATGTCCCAGGACAAGCCACTAGGTGCTCCCTGAATTAAAGTACTGAGATTTGATAGTGAGGTACCTAATTATTACTTGTATTGAAGGGATATGCACTTCAAAGGTAACTACAAAGCAGTGGTGTATTTTCTGAATGCTTCTTCCAGCATTCTGTGAACTCTGAGATATACTTTTCAGGGTGAAATTTCTTCTCTCTCTTAGGTATTTGCTTGATCTTTAATTTAGTAATAACTAATAAGAACTTTCTTACCTCTCAGGAAGGGGTATATATTTTTATTTTGCAGATGGAAACCTTAGGGATAGAGAAACTTATATCCAGATTTTTAAAGGTATTCAAATGTCCATCCTCCATTGATGTCACTAGGAGTTAGGCAACATTTAAAATGTGTCCCAAAATGGTTTGTTCCAATTGGTGCAAGTGGTCACAGAATTGAATTGAACTAGAGTTCCAGAGTATCAAGGGAGTACCATGTCCATGTTTGTTTGTTTGTTTGTTTTTTCTTTAAGGTTTTGAAGGGATCTTATAGCTCCCAAGCTCTTGCAGGCCTAAGCTGGAAAAAAAAAAATAGATAAACTCCCATGACACGTTCTTGCAAAACTACATCCATAGATACTAAGTCACCAGGGACTCTCATAGAAACTGGTTGCTTTTTAGCTACTGAGAATCCAATTCTATTCCACCAATTAGACTGATAGAATAAGATACTGGTTTATACTTTAATAATTAATTAAATCTAAAATAACTGAATACTTTAATTTTTAATTATTTTATCATTCTTCTGGGTGAATTAACAGTGAGACTAAAATTGCAAGCCTTGCCTGAAATACATCTCACATAATTTTGAAAATTCACTTTTATTTACACTTGTATCCAAATAATATAAATATTAGCCTATCCAAACCTCATTACAACTATTTTTTCACCCTGTTTCCTTGCTTAGTCTTTTAATAGCTTTCTTTAGTTCTCTTATGAAGTTGATCCCTAGATTTTCCAACCCATCGCTAATTTAATTTGCTTTTCCATCCATCACTAATTTCATTTGCTTTTTCATCATGGCTTACTATATGCCTCATCAGCCACCTTCGGACACTCAGATAAGAGAATCATGGAAGACAATCAAGGGATTGCTGAAGAAGAAGAGACAATATGCCTACTAGTAAGCAATTCTAATACCCAAAGGGTCCTTTCCTGAGTTCCCCAGTGCACAGCTGAAGAATGCTTACAAAGCTTTTCCTTTAAAATGAACAGTTTGTTCCCTGCTACACACCTAATCAACACCACAGGCTAACATGAGAGGACAGCTCAATAAAGCCTGATGATGGTGGTTTGCTTTTACTGAAATGCAGTGAAGTTATATGGCATTTTTCTAACCAGCTGCATTCCAGATGAGTCCACTTCTGTACACTAAAGGGTGGAGACAATGGGGAAAGGGTCTTTGTCCCCTTTATACTATGCAAACAGGGACAGAATATAATGTATGTTTGTACAGGGGTGTAGGTTGTAGCCATGTTGGTCTAAGGACATACGCAGACAAGGTTCTTTGGGTGAATCTGATAGCTTTTGTTAGACCATCTTAAATCATTGAAAAAAATGTTTGGCAAGCTTTCAGATTTAAAAGGGTTTTTAAACCTGAAAGCTTGCAATTTTTTTTTCCAGTCACGCATTTAAATGCACACCTATAGGGAACAAATTTGCTCATGTACCTGTTGCAGCATCTCAAAGTAGTTTGAGACGCCACAAGAGGCACACTGGGAACAAAAAAATGTTCCCCAAACTGCACATTTGCAGTGTCAGCTTTAATTTTGATACCTGGAAATTGAAGTATCAAACCTCCCCCCAAAAAACAAATAAACAAACAAACAAAAAACAACATAGAAAAAACCAGGGCAGAGCACACTCTGTAGCATGCCCTGAAGTAACCGGAGGCTGAGTCTTCCAAAGAGACAGTCTGGCATCTGGCCAGAGTGTCTGTATGGCTGTCCTTTTCCCTTACTGCCACCCCCCCACCACTGGCAGAGCCCCCTCCCCCCACTTGGTGACAGCATGCTAGGGTAAATAGGAGCAGGACAACACCGCAGCATGAACCAGACCCAGGTGCCACCCTAGGTAAGTAGGGGCATGGGGGTGGGGAGGATTGTGGGGTTTTGAGGGGAACTGTTTGGGAGGGGTAGATCCCCCACCTGCCCCCCACAAGGCACACAGCGTCTGTGCAGCAGCAGCAGTGGCTGTTGAGCTCTCAGGGCCTCTTGTTGGCAAAGGCCCCCCTCAGCATGGCACAGCCCTGGCCGCCTCAGACCCAGCACTGCTTGTGTCACATGTTGTGGGCCTGGCCTGGCCCAGCCCGGGGGCGTGTGCCTTCAGTCAGCTCCGGTCCATGCTGGCTGCCACCTGGGGTCCCAGCACCACATGCAGGGGGCCAGGTCAGGTCCTGCCTCCAAGTATCCCATATACTGTCGAGCTGCGCTGGCTCCATGGAGACAGGACCCAGCCCAACCTAATACATGGCCCCTAAGTGCAGTGCTGGGACCCCAGGTGACAGCCAGAGTGGCCCAGTGCTGCCTAGAGGTGTACAGCCCTGGACCAGGCCAAGCCAGGCCAGGCCCGTGACATGCAGCACAGGTAGCTCTGGGTCTGAGGAGGCTGGGGCCACACTGCACCAAGGAGGGGCCCTGCCAGCAGTGGGCCCTGAGTACCTGACAGCTGCACAAAACCCAAACTCACCCCTCCACACCCCTTGCCTCCGACACCCCTCAGCCCCCCCCCCACACAAATCTCACATTTATTGTGCCCAGCTCGCCCCCTGGGATGGGACGGGGGACTGCAGCTATGGCTGTGGCTGCTCTCTGGGGGCGCAGCCGCGGGCGGCGGGGGCAGCCCTGCCTGGTGTGCATACCAGTGCTGGGACATGTGGCCTTAGCCTGGGGGGGACTCCTGGTCCCAGGAACCACGTTGGGGGTATGATGGGCTGGGGGGAGGGGTGGAGGTGGCAGATAGGGTGAGTGTGAGAGAGATAGAGATTGGGGGGGCAGGAGCAGGGGAGTTCTCTGGGTAGGAAAAGCTACCAGAGCCAAGCTTAGAGCCCCCCCCCCCCCCCCGCCCCGG
>NW_005842122.1:24686-44878 GCF_000455745.1 Alligator sinensis
CTGTGCAGGGGGAGGCTAGCCTGGAAAGGAATGGCCTAGACCAGCACAGTCCCTGGGCCCCAGGCAAAGGGCTTCCCAGGAACAGCATGGGGATCACTGGGGCCTGGGCACAGGCACAGGGAGCAGAACAGCAAGGGCTGACACTGCTCAGAGCCACAAAGCAGCAGGTGGGACAGCTGTAGCAGGACCCATATCCTGGTATTAGGATGGATCTGTTGCCAGGAGGGAGCTAGTGGGGGCAGGCAGGGGCTGTGGGTCAGGAATGAAGGGCCTGGGGGCTGTGGTTTGAGAGTGAGGGGCAAGGGCAGGGGCAGTGCACTAGCATATCAGTGCTGCTCTGTGCTCTACATCCTGGTGAGTGAAGGGGTAGGGGCAGCTCTGATTTTTCTATGATAAAAAAAAGCAAACGCCAAAGTGTATAGATATTTAGAATTTTTATGATGCTGATAGTGGCACTGGTAGGCTTCCAAATTGCTTTAAAATTGTAAATATATCAATAAAACATTGCTTAACTGATCTTTCTCTCTAAATAATGGTGTTACATTTTAATCACAGAAGAACACAGATTTTGGGTATTTTAATGAGAGAATTTGGGTTTTTTTATCAGGGTATTTTCAATGTGTAAACAGGGAACACAAGGATCTCATCCTGGTGAGACAAGTGATGAGACCTTGGCAGAGGAGCCTGCCCAGGGCTACCACTGGGGACCGAGTTGGAGGGCAGACAAGGTGGATGACCTGGCTGTTTGGGGCCAGGAGAACATGCTTTGAAATTTCAAAGTGGGCCATGGCAACGAGCACATCTTCTGAGCAATAGCTGCCCAGATGGCAGAGCTGGGACACCAGAAGACATGACAGTAGTGCCACCCAAAGGCCAGCTTTGCAGCTACAGCCCACTGGCAGCTTGTGCAGAAGTGCAGGAGGCTCTGCTACTGTGTCCATGCCACAGCCCAGGCAACTGTGCAGTCCCTGTCCGAGTGAGGCAGGCACACATGCTGGGCCACATGCTGTCATAGGTGGCTGCAAGTGATAGCCAGGCAGCAGCCCCCACTGCCAGACTGCTGCAGTTCTGTGCTGGCCCCAATCTCTAAGGGGTGTGTGAGAGCTGTCCTGGCTGCAGGGTAGCCCCCTCCCAGCTGAGCTGTCTCTACCATCCCATATAAGAGTTTGTCTAATCTGCACTTAAATATCCATCACCTCTCTAAGTAATCTGTTAGTTATGCTTAACTATCCTCACAGTTAGAAATTCTTCCTCATACCCAGCCAGTCAGAGCCATAGCCAAACATTCTGGTCCCTGGCATAAGACATGTGCAGCGTGCTTCCCTAAGCCATATTATGTAACATTACTTCCATTTGATTTGTCACCCCCTGAGCAAGGTCTCCCAGGCCAAGGCACTGTTGGTACTGCCCTTGCTATGGTATTGTCCAAGGTAAATTCCCCCTTGTTGCAATTTAAGACAGATATATCTTACCTTGTCCCTTGTGGACACAGATAATAGTCAGTCACCATTCTTTTTAAAATCATTTAGCATTTGAATACTTGCATCAAATCTTGCCTCAGTCTTCTCTTCACTACTCTTCTAACCTTTTATTTTAACTCATGTTTCCTAGACCTTTAATTATTATTACTTTTTACTTAACTTTTTAATTTGTTCTCTCTCTTTTTTTTTTTAATCTGGCATTTAAAATGGGACACACTACTTCAGTTCAGGCCTCATCAGGACAGAATAAAATAAAAGAACTACTTCTTCTGCCTTGCAAATTAAATATATCCCAGTATACTATTGTCTGTTGCAACAACAGCATACTGTTGACTTGAATTCAGCTTGTGGTCCATTATAACCTCAGTTCCTTTTTTTGTATTGCTGTGACCCACCTAATCATTCCTCAGTTTGTACTTGTACAATTTTGTTACATACTAAGTACTTTACTTTGCATTTCTATTTATTTAATTTAATCTGATTTATTTTAGACCAATTATCAAGGTCATTTTGAAAAGAATTTTAAACCTATTCTTTTAAGTGTCTACTACCTTAACAAGCATGGTAGTAAACACTTAGGAGGTTTATGAAAATGTACAAAGTATGCATTCAATTCAATCCTCCATGTCATTAATGAAGATATTGAATAGTAACTGGACCCAGGATAGTCACCTGGGAAACCATACTTGATACCTTCTTCTACTCAGATGTTAAACCACTGATTATTCCTCTGTGTGTATAATAATAGACCAGTGTTTCCCCCACTTTACAGTGAGGTCATCTAGACTGTGTTTCTTTTCCCAAATCCCTGCCCAAGGAGATAAAGAAAAAAACCTACCTGAACATACAGTTTTGAAAACCAGGTCTGCTCAAAAACAATATCCTATCTAGCACTTGGGAATGCCTGTTAAGGGTTCATATGTAGAAGGAGTTCACTCTAGTGAAATTTTTCATTCCATTATGAAGCAAATGGAAGAAAAGCAATAGAGCACAGAAAGATAGAGAAACAGGCCAGCGGTCAGGAAGTCAGTTATCATGTCAATAATAGCACGCTAGGTAATTTTGCAACACACTGTTTCCAGTACATATATAAAAACACAAGGATAAGTAGGGATGGAACAATACATTATTTACTGTAGAAAGAGCACATAGCAATCAACATGCTCTAATGTCCATGTGTCAATGAGTCCTTGCTGCATAACTTAACCTCAGGAGTTTTCTATCTTGGTTCTGTCAACTCAGACAATGCTGCCATTCCACAGAAAGTAGAAAGAAAGAAAGAAAAACAGGATTATAGAGACATTGTTTTTTTACTAATTAAACTTGTTCATTACTGACTGCGTATATATAACAGTTGAGCTGAAACATTAACAGGACGTCAAGAGTAAAATGTTTATGTTGGGTATTACAATAAGATGAATGAATGGAAATCATTTACTCGGTTCTCTGTCATGAAAAAGAAAATTATGGAAGGAATGGCTTACAATATGTTCCTGTACTCCCCCTGCTGCCCTGCAACTTTTTTTATTTTTTTGATCCATTGCCTATACCATATTTTAAATACTCTAGATGAAAGGGTGTGTTCCAGTGCCACCACCTCAACTAGTTAGATGTGGGACCAAAGGCAGAAATACATCATAGGAACCTTCTTTTAAAGTATAGTGTGCTCTTTAATGAAGATGAGGATTTTTCCGTGTCTTATTAAACTTCCCAAAGTAAGAAAAAGTTTGAGAATTTCAATGCTAAAACATTTTCTCAGAACAAAAATGTATTTCCCTTACCCAACATGGTTTACTCACTCAAGCATTTCCTCCCCTTGGGTAGAGAATCCTGCACTCTGCTGGCATCTCAACATGAAAGTTAGTGTTCAGTCTAGCTACAAGTGTTCATTCTTTTATCTGCCTTTTTCAGATGATTGCTCAGGATATCTTTGCAGCTGAGGCATCTCTATACTGGGTAAGACCAGATGATATCTTATTAAAATGGTTGTGCTTTAGGCTGGGCAGTTGATTGTTTTTGTAATATGACAATGGCTAAAGGCCTAAATTTAGGTCTGTTGTTCTATTGTGCTACATACTGTACCCATATAATAAAACAAGAGTACCCATCTTAAGTATTTTATAGTATTTGATCCCAGTCCTGAAAATATTATATGGCTTTATATAAACCTATATGTAACCACATTGATTTCAATGAGACCATTCATATGTAAAACTTAAGTATGTGTATATTTGGAGGACTGGGATACTGATACTGTGCCTAAGGTCCTTTCTTGGCATTAACTCCAGCTTTTCTCAAGCAAAACTAACTAGACCAGCTCCTGAGAGTAAGGAAGTCTCATTTACTGTATAACTGCATTTTGGTTAAGTTCTCTCTTTATCTCCTTGAACAGAGATTCGGAATAAAAGGAATGCCGTCTACATGAACTCACTGGGATCATCTACATGAAACATTACTGCATAGCTGACTAATTAGCTCCGCAGTAAAGCATCATTGTCTACACATGAGGTGCTATTAGGCTGGAGTGAGTTAATGGACTTTGCTGTAGTATAATACTGCCAAACACAATATTATCCTGTAGTGGAGTTATTTACTCTGCTGCAATGCATGTGTAGATGCTAACCAGTACTTCCTGGGGCATGAGGGTGATACAGTACAGGGTTGCCTGCTGCAGCACAAGGTGCAGCACATTGAGCTGAGTCAGAGCAGCCACAAGATGGCAGGCTCACCCCTAGGTCCCCTGCCAGCTGGGTCCACTCCACCCTGGCTCAACTTGCTGTGGTCCCAGGTGCACATGTAAATGCTGCACCCAAGAATAATAAACTCCAGTGCAAACTGTGCCAGAGTTTATTGCATTAAATTAATTTCACATATATCTGCACCCACTGTAAACTGGGTGAAACATTAGTAGATCATTATTAATATAGAGTGACAATCATGTTTGACACTGATTGGAAGTGGAAGAAGCTGGAAGGTGGTATTAAGCATGGTTTTCCAAGTGCCTCCCCTGGGTCCACTACTATCATTAATATCATCAGCAATGACATGGAAGATAGAATTGGATGCAACTTCCAAGAGTAAGGCAGTCTCATTTACTATATAATTATGCATGGATCCCAGGAAGTTCATGAGAAAAAATTCCCTGATCCTTTTCCCACCTTAGAATCTAGACTCTAATAATTCTCATACTTCTATAGAACAGCCCACAGAACAAGGAAAAAATACTTTGTCGATGGAAGGGATCACTGGAGCACCATACTGAAGTTAGTAGCTTGTGGGGTATGAAGGAATCATGTTTCCCCAGAAGGAATAAATTGATTTTTGAACGCAAGATTTTAACCATTTTTTTTCTTTGCCATTTCATGTATATATAGGTATATATTTCAATTTTTCCTAAACAAAAACATTCCTAAAATCAAAGAAGCATGTTATATGAAAACTTCATAACTTACTCTACAATTAGCTAGTCTGCTATTTTCACTTGTATTGCAAAAGTAGGTTTCAAATATTTTTATGACAGCCCTAATTAGTACATTACTAGGTGAAAGATTTAATTCTGTGCCATAATAATACTTATGTGGCTCATTGCGCTCATTAACTTTTATTCTTGATTAAATATATATAATATAATACCTAGAGAATAACTTCCAACTTCTGTTTGAATATGTTTTATGATATCCAAGTGCTTGAGGTCTTGGATTTTCAGTTTTTTCCAGATATAGCCCAATTGTTTCATTATTTAAAAATGAACAAATAAGGCCAGCTCACTAGAATAACTGAAAACATTTAATACAAATTTGCATTTTTCCTTGGTAAAAAGGTACCCATTGTACAATTTAGTTCCTGGAGGTCAAAGCATGAAAATTTGAACAAACCTAAATTACCTTTTTGTTTAATTATATGTAACCAAGGATTGTGAAGACCTATTTGTTCATGTTAACAGGAGTGGACGTTTTATAGACAAGTAAATTTCATGGAGGGCTGGATAGATTTTCAGATGGAAAATTCCAGTCATCCATGAAATTAAAGAGAAAAGGGTTCCTTATAAAGAAAAGTTTTGCAATTACAGATCCTGTCCACCCTTCTTCATACATTATTTTTACTTACTTTTCATAGCTGTATTAATGAGTCTTTTTAATATGTTGTTTATTACTTGTATTGCCAATATAACTAAAGGTATGGAAGAATTTTTATATTAACCCCATGTGTTATTATGGGTTTATTTTTCTATCTCATTTCACTGTAAGCTAAAATGTGGCATACATCTCTCTATAAGCCAACAATCATAAAAGGTATTAGCTGCGTGACCTGTGTTAAATTCAGTGGGAATAGCATAGCTATAAGCCCATTCACTGCTTTAAAACTGAACCTCCCAAGGTCTCTCAGAGAATGTTACAGTGCTATTTTGAATTAGTTGCAACATTTTAAGTTATGTTGATACAAAGTATGTTTGTAGCTTTGGATGTTTTATTTAAAGAAATAAGGCATTGCCTAGGATAAATTTAGACATACACATTTGAAAAAAGTTAGGTACCAAGAGCCACAACGCCGAAATTGAATAGAAACTAGGGCTGTGCGAAACAGCTATGTTTTGGTTCGGTGTCAGATTTGGTCATTTCGAAGGACAGTGATTCATTTCAGTATTTCAGATCACTGTTCCATTTCAATTTGGTCAGATCTGTTTCAGAGTTTTGATGCTGTTTTGGTGCTGATTCACAAATTTGGATCGGCTGGGGAAAGGCAGGCACAGCTGGGCGGCTGCAGATTCCTTTGGAGCTCCTCTGGCTGTGCCTGCCTCTACCCAGGCAGGGGAAGCTGCAGGAAAACCCCCCATGGCTGCCCTGCATACAACTTGGCACCCATGCTGCAACTGTCACATCATGCGGGTGCAGTGTGGCTCAGCAGGACACTGTGTGCTGTCTGGGATCTGGGGCAGCTCCAGCAGTCAGCTGGAGCCTGGCATGGCTCAGCCCCAGTGGCCCCAGCTCTGGGGCAGCCATGGGGACTTCTCCCACAGCTCCTCCAGTTGTGCGTGCCTCTGCCATGGCAGGGGGAACCACAGGAGAAGCCTGTATGGCCACCCTGCCCATTCCTATCCACCATCCAGCCCCGCCTCCTTGCACTTTAAAAAGAGGGCTGTAGGGCTGTGCCAGACTCTTCCTGGGGGCACTTCCAAAACATTCCAAACCATCCAAAACATTTCCAAGATGTTTCAGGTGGTTTGTTTTTAGGCCCCAAAATGGGCCAAAGCACCTCTGAAACAAAATGGCTGCCAAAATTTTGCACAGCCCTAGAAACTAGTACTGTTATCATTAGGCAACTTTTGTATCCATGCAGGTTTTCCAGCTATTTACTTCTAAACCATGGGCCTGTACAGAAGTTACATTTATTACATCTTAAGTGCACAGAAAGTCTTCTAAAGCTGTAACCGATCAGATGTTCACATAGAACACTTTAGCAATGACTAAGGTAGCCCTGAATAGATGTGGTATCAGACTAAAGTGCTTTAGGTTAGAGTGTTTATTGAACTACTGTACCACATCCCATCATGAGTCAAGGTAGGTTTTATTCCACCAGCATCACAGGTGACTTAGCAGGTACCCCTGCTCTCTTTCCTTTGCATTGAGGCATGCTGGAACTCAGCTCACTCGGCTGCTCTGAGCTGTCAGCTATAGGCAGATTGTGGGGCAAGGGAGTGTCTGAATCTCTGTATTTTCCTAGCATTATACAATGTCCCTAGGCAGGGCAAGGACAGTCTACAAATGGGAGGACTGGGCCCCTCAGTAGACAGTGGCAGCAGGGCAAGGTAAGGCAGGAAAAGTGAATGAGTGGTGGCTGCAATCTGCTGTGCTCTGTGTGCAAGGGGCCCAGAGGAGCCATAGTGTGGCACTGGTGCTGCTGCTGGCTTTCTATAGGAAGTGAGGCTTGAGTGGCAGGTGGGGGAGTGCGTGTTTCTGTTTCCAATCTGGCTGGGTCATGATATGGAGGATGCAGGAAGCAGAGCCGATATCTCCGCTGCCTCTGGCTGTCTGTGGGGTGCAGGGCTTGGGGGGAAGGGACATGTGTGTGTGAAAGAGATCTGTGGTTGTGTCTGTCTGAATGTGAGGGGAAGAGAGAAATGTGTGTGTGTGGTTGTGTGTGGGGGGTATTTGTGTATCTAGCATGGCACTGAGGAATCTTGCCCTGCATCCCCCCCTTCCCCACCCCTGATCTGTGGCAGATACAGGCAGGAGATGTGCCCCCATCCTCCATTGCAGTTACAGGGAGAAACCTGTGGCCAGCCTGCTTCCACTGGCACTCAGCAGACAGACTCTCCCATCTGGATCCCAGGCCCTGGGCATCCCCAGCCCAGCCCAGCCCAGAGTTCCCTTCCATCCCTGCTTCTCTCTGATTCTCTGTGATTCCTGTCACTGGTAGAGCATCAGGAAGGGGAAGGGAGTGAAGGTTGGGTGATGGGGGGAGCTCCCCCACACCAGGCAGCCAATCAGGGATGGCTTGCCCATTTGACTGTGCTCAGGAGTCTCTGGTAGCCTGGGGAGCATGTGGGACATACTGGGAAGCATGCCTCATCCAGTGTAGGCAGGCTCTGAGTCCCATCCCCCTCCCAGCCAAACAGTACACTTCGATTCTGTTTAGTCTCAACCTAATCTAGAATGCTTTGAGTAAAGCGTAATACTTCGAACATTTCTACCTCAGGCTCTTTGAACATCTATATTTAGCCCCTGTTGTCACAATCAAAATTATCTGTCCAAAATGATCATTTGTGGACCAGTCTTCTCATAAATGATTCTTATTCAATAACCAAGGCCAGATTTTCACAGATATAAAATCCATGGGAAGACAACCTAGTACATAAAAAATTTCTGTGAGGATTTTTTTATGAAAATTACTGGATTGGAAAGTTTGGGACATGCCTACCTTATAAAGAAGGTGGAGAAGGGAAGGTGCTAAATCTTTTTGGAAGAAAGAGAAGGTTTTAGTGTCATCTGTGTAAAAGACCTAGATCTTTGGATCCCAGCAGCTTACTTGTGTCCTTGCTCTAATAGGTCTTCTATAATTTTATTTTTAACTAGGCTGTATACCAGTGGTTCCCAACCATTTTTTGTTATGACCCCGCTGCTGAGAGCAGTGTGTGGCAGCAGAGGCAGTGGCCAACCAGGGGGATTGGGGTGGGAGGCAGGGAGCACATGGCATGCAGTATGGCTCATCCTTTGTGTGCGGCACTGCCAGCATTGCCCCCCCGTGACTCTTATTTGGGTTGCAACCCAAGGTTGGGAACTGCTGGTGTATACATTTTTAAAGGTTAATTCTATAGTGGCAAAGGGTATCTATTTTTTATTTAAATTTTTTTTGCATTTTTGAAACAATATGCTTCTACACAGCTGTGATTTAAAGTTTCCAAACTGATTATGTCTGGAAATTTTATTCTGCATGTTTTTTTTCAAAATTGTGATTTTTTTTTTCATAGGCAGGCAGGTTGAAAGCTATTTTAAAATGTTAGAACTTCCTGAGGGGTGGAAATTCAGTTTTCGCACCAGCGCTCTCTTTCTTTTCCACTTCCCTCTTCCCCCCCAGTACCCTGATGTCAGGCCCATGCCCTGTGCAGACTTTGTGTCACAAGAAAAGGGTTTTTCAGAGGTCTATGTCATGGTGCTACTAGCCATTCACAAGAAAAAGGAAGATCCACACATGAAAGTCTTCCCAAACCGGGCAGGGTAAATAATTTAGATTACACAAAAATGAAGATACTTCTCTTTCTATCACATAGAGAACCTCTATGTTACAAACACAGATGCAAGTAGTATGTGATCCAGTGATACAATAAGTGATCCAGTGTACAAATCTGTATATTATGGCACTATTTTTCCTGAGTAAAAAGAGTTAACTGTCAAATTCCAGCATCGAATGTTTAATTCTGGCTCATTTTTTTCATTTCTATTGACAGAGCTTACTTTTCATTTTCTCTATTTGAAAAGAAACAACCCCAAATATCTTACAAAATAGTTCCAAATGACTACTCTGTTTCATGCTGAAAGTTAAACTTTTTAATAGCAACAGAGTGGTTGAAGTTTGTAGTTTTTAGAGTACTTTGGGTTTATCATGTTGCGAGTCACTAAATAAAATGTAAAGCTATAATGATACTACACAACTTTAGAAAGTCCATATTTGTGACATGTCTACTGTATCCACTGCATTACAGTATCAGAATAATATCATAATTCCATTTAAAAGTGTTGATTGCTTGTGGGAAACAACAAATTGAATAATGTTCCTGTAATTAAAGTATTGAAGGACATCTGAAAGGAATTAAACCTTTTATGCAAAACCAGATTGGAATTTAACATATGAAAACAACAGGGTAAAGTTAATAAAAGAGCAATGTATTTGTGAAAATCTTCCTGAACCATAATATTGTAAAGTTTCCAGTTTATAAGCTTTTGGCAAATCCCAGTAGACAGTGACATAGCTTATGGATAATCATAAAAGACTTCCTTTCATGTCTACATACTGCCAGATCTTTGCAGTCTCAAGGAAGCCTTTTCATGCTTTCATATCAAATTACTAGTCTCCTCAACTCTAACTTTAGATGGTTTCTGATGGTCTCTTGTCCCTTGGAATGAATAGCTACCAGAACAAATAATACTATGGGCCTGGAAATTATCCCTGTTAAGCAAGCCAGTATATAATGTTGTTAGAACTGCTTCTATATATTTTAATTCTTTGTTATGTGACCATGATTGTAAGATATATTTAAGTCAAGATAGAAGCAACGTATACATAGAATATATTTATTTTATACATGGATATTTAATTCAAACAAGGGTAAAAATTGACACATCTATTAATGGTTTTTAATATAAAATGATACCATATAATTAGTTCTGTTTTCTTAGCATCTGTTGCTTCTGTGAAATGCTTCTGGGTGTTGTACTATATGAGTGAAGCTATTTTATGGCCTTTCTGCACAATCCAGGTCAGACAGGGGAGGAAGGATAGTTCACAGTTTAAAATAGTTACAATTTTCTGCTCTGCACAAATTTCCTGTGCGACTCCTTCCAGGTTACTAGTCAAATTATTAAATGTATTTAAGTGTCCAGGTGCTTTAAAATTCTGCTATTCAATTACCCTGCTTAAATACTTTTAAAAATATGAAACTTGGTAGTTAGTAGTACTTCAGTTTTACAGGTATGGAACAAGGACACAAAAGAACTAAGGGCATAAGAGAAGTAAGTTCCATATTTTTAAAAGTATTTAAGCAGGATAATCTTTTATCTCCACAATAAGCCAGATGTTAAAGAGTATAAGACATTCAGATATGACAACAGGAGTCATATAAATAACATAGTGTAAAATTGCTTTGATTTATTCTTCAGATCTTCAAAAAAGTAATTCAGCTTTTTTGGCACATGGCCAGGGATACCCTAATTGAGGATCTGAACCTCAGTTTTCCCACATATTCAGTACAGTCTTGGGCAATGGGTAGGCCTGATGGATTCTATTGATTTCTTTTTATATATTTGTCTCATGACCATAGCTTGATCTCATTTTTAATATAAATTATTTTACTTAGAATATATGCATGCTTAAATAGTTCCCTTAAGAGTAAGTACCTTGCATCTGATGCTTTTAATTGTGAAAATATGGTTGCTAGCCTAAAATAAATGGAAAATTACGACAAATAAAGTGAAGGTGTGGACAATTACATTTTTTGAAATGCTTAGAAGGGCCAGTTGGGCAAGCCCTCTAAGACATTTTAAAAACAGTTGAAACACTGCAATATATTATCTCTTTATATGAAATGCTAATTTGCAATGTTTCACTTTTTGGTATGCCTAGCTGGGGGAAAGGGAGGGGGCCAGAGGACAGTCTGCCTGCTGTCCAGAAGGTGGGTCCCATTCCAGGTCCCAGGGAGCTCCTAGCTCCCTACTTAAACTACTGCTGCCTCCTCCTGGGGCACAGTGGGGCTATACCCCTCTCTGCTCCCACAATTAGACTCCTGACAATTATTGAGGCCCCTGTTGTGGCTGGAGCCAAGCCAAACTTACCTCTCATCTCTGGGCTCTCTGCTTTCTCCTCCTATCTACCCACTGTGCCTGTGAGCAGGGGAGAAGGGAGGAGTGCGAATCAGAGACACCAATCACGCCAGCTTCTGCAAAGTAACTATCACACAATAAAAAGTTCCAAACAGCTATAAAGTTAGACCTCAAACATGTGTATTTATTTTATAGCTAGGGATTCAATTCGTTATTTCACAGAAAACACAGAATCAGGCATTGCCCATTAAATCCATTAATACAAAAAAACCTTATTAAAAATAGCAATCTGTGTCCCCAGTGGGACCAGCAGTATTCACGGCCACTGCAGCCCAGCTGTGCAGCTTGTTGGAGGGAGGAAGAGTGGGACAGAGGGAGGGAGATTTCAGCATGCAGGGCTGCTGTCCCTTGCCACTGATTGGCTGAGAGGGCTTCCTCTCATGTGGCCCCATCCCTCTCTACCAAATAGCAGTGAGGGGCAGGGTCACATGACAGACAGCCCTATCAATGAATCAATCATGATAAGCAGAGCCACTGGGGTCCCTTGGCTAATCAGAGACATGGGGAGGGGCAGGGCCTTCCACAATAAGCCCATGAAAATGACAGCCAACCCTGTGATATGTCCATGAAATCAACTGCCATTTTGGGTAGGTCCTCATTTATAGATGGTCTCTATCAAGCTTTAATTTGCACATGTAGCAGGGTCAGCTGATGGGGCTCCCCGCCACAGGGGTGCACCATGCCTAGCGTAAAACACCCAAGCCCTAGGGAACATGGCCATAGCGATCCCTAGGGTCTGGGAGTTCCCTGTGCACCTGAGTCCTAGGGATCACAGGAGCCACTATCACCAGAGCCAGGACTTTCCTGCACCCTCAAGCCCTGCAACAGGCAATAAGGCAAGCTGGGAACCTAATGTGCAATTGTGTGAATCATGTGTTAGATCTCATTGTGCATTCAGCTTCACATGTACAAGGGACCTAAGGATCTGGCTTTAACTTCTTCAATTAACTTGGGTGTGCTGTGGGACCATTCCAAATCTTTTTGTTAAAATATGTAATAGTCTTTGTCAAGAGATAGAAAATTAAACTCTTTTCACTGCTGCAAATAACTTCTTGCTTTCAAAATCAAGCATATTATAGTTCTCCTAAAAACCAACCTTGAGTGAAGGGCAATGTCATCTGCTTTTCCCCTGGTTGCCTTTCAAGATCTGAAGGCTGGCCATGCCTCTGCCTGTCTTTCAAGGGGGGAAAAAGACAATTGAGGTTTGGGTTTAATTAAGCAATTAAAGTCTATTGCTTTGTAGTGTGTGACACTCTAAACAGCTGCTGTGACTGATTAAACATTGAGGCAAAGCTGAGGTGTTTGATTACTCCAAAAAGTCATTTTATGGCAAGTATGAACACAAAGATCTAGTTGTAAGATCTCTTTTTTGGTTTGTTTTTTTTCTTTGCGGGGGGGGCATTGTTTTGTTTTTTGTGTGCGCGCCTTGTTTTTCTGGTTTTGTTTGTCTGACATTGTACATCAAGCTATAACATGATAAAATAAAGGGATAGATCTTTTTTTAAATTCCATTTTGAGGAGTATTACTGATGTCTTTTTCTGGCTTCCCAGAATTACATTATTACATTCCAATTTCTAAACCATACCAAACTTTCAAATTAAATGAATCCTCCTGAGGTTTGTTCTTCATACTACTCATGTTTGAGACCACTTTATTACATTTTTTAAACTTTATTTTCAATTCAAACAGCTATTTTGCTATAAATATTCCACTATTTATCCAGGTAAACAGATAGACCTGGACAGGACCAGTGCTTTAAAGTGGAGATCTTTAAATAGAATAAATGATCAAAAGAGGAGCATGTGAAATAAAGGTAGAATCTGCAAAACATGTTAAGAGACATAGATATGTAGACAGCAGGCAAAACCATGCAGGTATAGTAACTTAAAGTGGTATAGCACTTAAGATTTTGGACAAAACATTCAAAAAGCAATGTTACAATATCCCTATAAGAGAGTTATGCATGATGATTTAACAGACGGCATAAAAGACTTGCCTACAGTCCCCCATTAAGTATACTGCAAAGCCAAGTAGAGAGATACAAATCTCCTGATTTATGGGCTAGAAACAAACTTGTCCTGAAAGAAAATGCTGTCTCCCAGGACAGAGTGTGAGCATTCAGACATCCTTGTCATGGAATAAAACTCCAAAAAAGGTTTTTTAGGGTAAGAGGTGCTAATAAGTAATCCCACAATATTACAAAATATGTCTGAACAGAGTTGTCTTGTGCTATCATCACAGGACAAGCAGGCCAGCCAGTCCTTCAGGCACTGTAAAATATATCACTTCAGCCAAGAACCACCAAGGCACTTTTGGATTTCTTTACCCCAATATACTCTCCATCCTCGTTCTGCTATGGCCCCTCAATCAGAGTGCAGTATTGTGAACAAGCATGGCACCATCTGGACCAGATAGGAGGTAGTAGATTTCACTGTAGTCTGAGGTGAGATTGAGAACCAGTCTAGCACTCTTGTCAAGTCACTTAAAGTGGTCTGTGAATGGATTGAAAAGGAAATGTCAGTCCAGGGACATGACAAAGCCCAGTGCTGGCCCAAGTGCAACATACCAAGGCAGCAGTTCACAAGGATACAGGAAAGCAATCATCTGTCAGGCTCACAGAATGTCACAAGAAACCATCCTGAATTGTTACTGTCAATAAAATGTTCATGTCCAAAAATGCAATTAACATGGTGGCCTGCACTACCGAAGAGAATGACTGGGACTCCAGTGCGATCACGGTTGAAGACATACAGCTCTTATAGGCCAGTGCAACAACCTGGCAGAATTGCACTTTGAGTCTGTGCTGGAACCACATGGCTACCCTTTGAAGATTGCCCTACTATAGATCTCCCAAGATATAATGTAACCATCATTGTTTTTTGGAGGCACATCAACAGTCACGAAACCAGCTTTGTTGTGGGTCCCAGTTCAGTTTGGAAGTGATTGACACTGTTTAAGATGTTGCCTAATTAATGCCTCATGTATCCCCCGACCAGAAATACAATATCAGTAATTCACAGCTAGAAGGGTGGTCCCCATGTCCAAATTTTGAGATGAGGCTTTCCTACCCAGATTTTCGGACAATGTACTAATTCCCCCTATTTTGCCAGTGCCTTCAGCTTTTCACTTTAGAGTTCACCTTAGAAAAATACCTTCAGTGACCTTCACTCCCATGCAAACAACTCATTAGTTATAGATAAAGGTACTTTATTACAAGCAATGCATTGCCAGCTGATGAACAAGGAAAGAAGAAAACAAGTGGCTTTTAAATCATTAGATCAGTCACTCGGTTAGTTGGTGCCGGCTTAGAGGGGTATCTAAACACCGCTATGGAAGTTTAAGTACTCCTCTAAGCAGACACAATATCAGTTGTACTTTCTTGGACTCTTCTAATTCTGCTGTTGGACCCAAAAATGAGTCTGAGCTCTCTCTGAGTCTGTGTCAATTCAAGGTGAGTGTGGGGAGGAGGAAAAGAGGTAATGACAGACCTGCAAAATGTTTTTGGGGCCCCCCACCATGATCTTTAGCACACCATATACAGCTCATATGGTTGTCAGCTTTTCACAGCAACAGCTAGCTAATCTCCTCAAGGCCGGAGGGTTGGGAGAGGGGGATGCTTGTTCTATTTGCCTTCCCATCCTGTGTGTTTTGAGCAGTGTACCTGCCACCTGTCTGCAGCCTTTTTGAGTTACTGATTGTCAATTATGCTAGTCGGTATTGAGGGGTGCCAGCAGATGCTTCCTGACATTCCAGGGAAAGGCCTAATGCATTGGTGAGCCATCATAGCATGACCACCATTTCCATGAATCAAAGTGTTCAGAAGCCACAATCTCTTGCAGTAAGAGGGAAGTAAAAGCTGGTGGTCTGTCTACTACAGCAAGGAACAGGTGCCAGATCTGCTGTAGTCAAATGGATCAGGCCATCAGAGCATGATGACATTCCTGTTTCTGCTCAGTAACACTTCTGATTTTACAATGCTGAGCCAACAAGGTCCACAAATCAACAACTACATGTGGTTCCATAGTGACTGATGGTGGTGGAAGCCACAGCCAACTGTGGAAGTCACAGTCAGTGGTATGCAGGTGGTTGTTTAGGGGTATGAGTGGCACAATAAATCACACCAAAATCCCTCTCACAAAAATTTCACCCACCACAATTTGAACCACCAATGAGCACTTAGCTAAGTACTAGCAGAGTCAGGGAAACCTATGTACACCTGACCAATGCAAGACACGTTGGAATGCATGCTCTTTCGGTCCATGAGCTGATGGAAGAGTGGCAGCGCATTCAGACACTCTTTACATGTTATTGCAAAGGTAATGTGTGAACGTGCTAATTCTGTGACATCTCCATTTCGGGAGAAGTTATGATGCAATTGGTTCTGGGACAACAGACTGATGTATATCTGTTTACAGCCATGCTGCTGTATTTTAAAAATCAAGCTAGGCTTCATTTCTGTTTGCACCTGTATAATGTTAGCTTTATGTGAAAACACCACTTTACCAGTACAAGTATGAATTTTGAATGTGTAGGTGCATGTTTTATGCAATGATTTATTGCTATTATGACTATTGAGGTGGGGGGAATTCTTTTAGCAGCTTTTTCTCTAAGAAGCAGCTCGGGAGAGCAATTATGCTGTATAATGCAGTTCTTATTTGTGGGCTATTTATTTGTGTCAGTTAATGCTTCATTCTTCTCCGCTGTAATTGGGTGGGTTTTGCCCCTTATTTGCTCATAATTGTTTTCCTCACCAATCAAACACGTTAGTAAAAGAATGGAGAAGTTTAGCTTCTACACTTTAATTTCAATGTTAACTTAATTTGTTTTCTCTCATAATTTATCAACGTAGATTCACTCTCTTTCTATCCTATATTCTGGATGTGCAGTGGAAAGAGCTTAACATCTGACTCTAACATTGATTAAGAAATACATTTGTTTTGGTTTTTTTTCCTCCAGGCAATTATTATTGCAATTGTAATTAAATGAAGTTTCTCAATACTAGTATCAGGGATATAACCGTTTTTTATATTAATAAAGTACTACCTAAACATCTAAGGAAAATATTCAAATATAGCGTTTCTGACTACAGTATTTTGAAGCTCAGCAAGATGTCATGTGTTGTTTAATGACATTTTATTGAAGAAATAAATGAAAATTGATTACTTTTTGTCTTATATGAATATATGTGAATCCAAGTGTCTCCTCTTTTGCAAGTTTGTTTTCCCTCTGTTAATTAGTAAAACTTCTAAGCCTCTCCACTATTCTAAGTATACTTAAATCTTTGCCCCATTTAGGATATTTTAATTCTGATAGTATTTTTTTTATCAGCCTTGTTATCTAGTTGAATTAAATTAACACATTCTTTGAGTGATGTTATAAATGGATTCCTTTACAACAGCTGTTCACTTATTTTATTCTTTTTGGAATAAAATAAATTCTCTTTTATGTCTTCAGAATTCTTCATGCAGAGCCAGGTGTTCCCCAAGAATTGATTATTTTAGGAGGCTCAACCAGGGTGGAAAATATCTGCAAAATGTGTAGGACTGTACTAACTGCAGTGCACAGCAGGATTCTATCAAGATCACAAAAGAGCAGCATTGAACAGCATTAGAGTTTATTCAGGAAGGGTTATTAAATAAATGAAGGGTATAATACAAAAAGGTGGAGTCCACATCATTGGTATTAGTCAGGATTGAACAGCAAGAATAGACCAATAGGACAAGCAAACCAAGTGCCATGCATCTGGTCAATATGGACAAAAGAGAGGTAGTTGTCTTAAAATAGAAGTTGCCTTAACACAGCTGTAGCTTTTCATTTGTGCAGGTTCCTGGATAGGTAGTGGCTTCAAATGCCACTAAGTTTCAGTCTCAAATACCAGAAAGTTTTAGAATGAGAACACAACCATAAAAAGATAACAGCATAGCCCACTGTTGATAACCTCACAGAGGCAAAATGAGACACTGAAGACCTAGTAGCAGGTGTGCCTTGGCCCCATGCATACTAGAGAGAGAATTACTATTGTAGCCTGAAACCTGGCAACCCAGGACATTTCATTGTCTCTGTCATTGGTACCATCACAGAGAAGGATTTCTGCCAGAGTAGACTTTATCCTACTCCCATATTCTACAGGAACTGCCACCTGTTGATTATGGCAAGCCAATGACCATAAGTTGCAATGTAGTAGAGCATTTGATTGCATTCACTTGACCAAAGCTTGGGTAAAAGAACAAAAGAAATGAGCAAGTGAGAGATTATCAGAGATAATAATTTTAGAAAGTGCCAGAACAACAAGCTAAATGTTGCTCAGAGTACGCTTGCCAGTTTTATGCTAGCTTCATCCAGTCTTAACCAATAGAAGCTTACATAGGAAATATTAATATTAGAGTAGAACCTATTACAAATATTGAAATATTTTTAGACTTATTGATATTAGCTAGGCAACAGAATATAAAAATCTGGGTCCACCTCTGACTTTTGGCTTTTCAGTCTTGAATGACAGTTCTTGAAGAATTGCCCACGTACAAATGTACCAAGTTAGTGCTTTTCAAAACTTAGTTTCTGAAATCTGTGAAATAAGTCCTTTTCCCTAACAGCCTGGTCACATGTTGAAGGCTTTTTGATCACTAAGAGTTAGAAAATTTAAGAATTGCTTCTTTTATATGTAGGTAAGGTTGATATTTCTTCGAATTAATGCACGTTTTATAAATTCTAATAGTTTCCTTGATGTTCCTTACCTGTACTATTTGGTCATTTACATTTTAGTTGTATTTCATTATTAAATTTGCTATTATAATTTCCCTTTATTTATGTTTATGAGTATTAGTTTTTGGTGAGACTGACTCTTCAAAGCTTTCTTAGTTCCCAGAATACCTCTGGGGGTCAGTACCTTTTTCGAAACTTAACACACATTTCCTAAAAAAACTAGTTCCATTACTAAGTTTCCAGATACTTCTATACCAGCTACCATAGATGTCATATCTCTGTACACTGACATCCCCCATGAGAGATAAACAACAAGCCACAAATAAGATAATCCCTGACAAAGACTCAACTTCTGTTTCTGTTGCACTTTCCCACTTTTTATTCTCATACAGCTATTTCCGATTTCTGGATTTCCCTTTACCTATAAATGAAAGGCACTGCCATAGACATCTATATCATCCCTAATATGCCAATATCTTTATGATAGACCTCCGCAGCTGGCCTCTCATCTCCCTGTTATACCAAAGTTGTATTGATGACTTCTTCATTATATGAACACATGGGAAGGAATATCTAGAGAAATTCCACCCCTTCATCAAACTAACTCTGGAACATTATCTGGTAAATTCATTTCTTTCATAGATTTCATAGACATTAGGGCTGGAAGGGACCTCGGAAGATCATTGAGTCCAGCCCCCTGCCCAAAGGTCAGGAAGTCATCCGGGTTCATAGGATCCCAGCAAGATGAGCATCCAGTTTGCTCTTGAAGGTGTTCAATGTAGGTGCTTGAACCACCTCCGGTGGCAGGCTGTTCCAGACCTTGGGGGCTCGGACAGTAAAGAAATTCTTCCTTATGTCCTATAGCACTCATCCTAAGCATACATGTTACCAACTTGGATGCACACCTTAAAGATCTGGAGCAGGGATTAAAATCCTAAAACTCAAGTTACTCAAATCAACATCACTAGACTCTGACTCTTCTTTGACCTAATACAATGCCAACCTCAGGAAAAGGGCAACATAATTCCTTTGGCTGTCACCCACAAGCTTAAACACATTATTCACAACCTCTCCTGGAAAATGATGACTATCTCAAGATAGTCATGGCTGACAGGCAGCCCCACAACCTTAAATAGCTTCCCTCCAGCAATGAACTATCTAACTCCTATTCTCAACAAGGCACCAAACCTTGCTCCATACCCAGATGCTAACTATTTCTCTCATCAACACAGATCATATCATCACTAACATCTGAGGGTCATTCGCCTGCATCTCTACCAATGTCATATATACCATCATCTGCTTGCAGTGCCCCTTTTGTATATGGGGTGATTCCTACATGTAAGAATGAATAAACACTGATCTGACATCAGTCCCAGAAAGACACCAGCTGGTAGCAGACAGCTTTAACCCCTCAAGACATTCCACCACTGACCTCGATGTAGCTGTTCTTACACAACAAAGGTTTGAAAATTAACTTGAATGGGAAATTGAAGGGGAAAAAAACATCCACAGATTGGATTTTGTTATGTGTAGCTTAAATCCAGACTATGGAGTCTTATGCCATTACCTTAATTAGTTTTTATTACTCATATGTGCCCCAAAGAGTTAACTGTTTTGTTTTGTGTCACCTACCTACTTGTCTTTCCAAGAAGTGCCCCTTCTTTTTCCCTTCCTTCCCTACCCTTTGTATTCTAAATCACTGCTTTCTATTTAGAAGCATTGTTTCCTGCAGTCCCTTCATACCATCTGGTGTAGTAAGCTGTGTCTTGCTTATACATCTCTGATTTAATTAGTCTGTAAGGTACGGTAACAAGGAACCCCTGCTGCTGTTACTGGGAGGGTTTGTGTGGGTAGAGGATGAGGGATCAGGCAGCTAATGAGGCACTTAACTCCACCTGGCACTAAGGAAAG
>NW_005842122.1:44909-45333 GCF_000455745.1 Alligator sinensis
GGGACAAAAGTACCAATCAGGTGGCCAGGAGTGGGCTGGACTCAAGAATATAAAATCATTCCCTGAGCTGGAGGATGGTGGTAGGGTAAGACAAGTGTATGCAAAGTAGTGTTAGAAGGTAGGTTGACTGGTGCTTGTGTGATGCTAGGGAGCTGTGAAGAACAAGCCAGAGGGAACTTGTGGGCTGTATGGAAATATTAACTCAAGTTTGGGAGGATTTTGTTTGACAGGTTTGTGGTTGGTGTTCGTTTTGGCTAGATACTCAGCAGACCAGGAGTGACTATAAGGATGATTAAAAGCCACAGACAAGGGTATTTGAAGGTGTTCCTGTACAATAAGCTCTATAGGTCAGGCCCTGAGACAGAGGGGTAGGGACTATTGAGATGCAGGTGGACCCCTTCCCCCCCCCCCCCACACGCGACAA
>NW_005842122.1:45407-55736 GCF_000455745.1 Alligator sinensis
AAAGAGGGCTGAATATGTGAGAACCAAGACCCTGAAAGTGTCCCAGACCCAAGGGGCTTATCCCTATGAAAGGAAAGTAATGAAAGAAGGCATAATGCCAAGATGTGGCTGATCAGGCCAGACACCTTGGCCTACCCCATGAGGTGACTACTGACCATCAAGGACATGTCCCATCAATAATAACCAACATCCAAAGCATGGGAGATGAGTATGGGAAGCAAGGCAGGGTTGGAAAGGTGCCAGCAAGTGGGGCTTACCCCTGTGGGTACTATAGGTACAGATTTACCCTTCCCTCTGCTTCCACATAGAGGGAAGCTCAACCATTCTCATTCACTAATTGACCATGCTAATTAGCTTGGTCCAGCAGCCTCAGCATTCCATGTATTTAGTATCCCCATACTTCAAAATGGTGGCAGGGGAGCTTTACCTAAAGCTCACTGAATGGAGTTTAGTTAAAATGACCCTGCCACCATTTTGAAATGTAAGACACTGAATACATGAGCCACTGTGGATGCTTTAATTAGAGCAGCTCCAGAGCTGCTCTAGTTAAAGCAGCCATCCAATGGAGCATGTGTAAAGATGTCCAATTTTGCTAAAATACTTACACATACATCAGGGGAAGGTTAATGCTGGAAAGTTAATTGAGCACTGGTAGAAGAAACGGGGACCTATGAATCATTGCTTGCAATTTATATCATAGGTGGCCCAGAGCCTTGGAAAACTGTTCTCCCAGGGCATCACAATAGGTTGGCATCACAATAGGTTGGCATCACATAAGTTGGCATCACAATAGGTTGTCATCTGGGCATCGTGATAGGTTGAACAAGGACAAGATGTTTCTTTAGTGTGAGTGAAATGGAACACTGACCACATGCAATTTCACTACTATAGTTACAATACCGAAAAGAACCATGTAAGGCTCTTGTTACAACATCAAGGAAAGTAGGTTGGAAAACAATAGACATATCTGAGGGTTCTAAGAATGGTCATTATGTGTGTTTTTTCAACCTAGTGGTTTTCATTATAGAGCCAATAATTTTGATAACTCTAAGACTTAATAATACATTTTTTTAATAGATACTGTGTGGTTAGAACAAACTGAAAAAGGTGACTTTTATTTTTAGAGCATTGCAATCCTTTGGTTTAGCTTTCCTATTCACTAAGAGAAAAGTTAATCAGTATTTTGGTTCTGTTAAAAAATGGAAAGGGCCAGTCTAATAGTCTGTAACCTTTACAGACTATAAGGGTTTCTATGTATTGATCTGTTTTATTTAATTTTGTCTGTACCACATTTGTCTGTACCAAATCTATAGCCTGTTAGTGCAATATTGAAAAAAAGCTAGTTTACCACAAGCCTATTAAAATACTATTGAGAACTTGCAGTAATTTCCCTTAGAGTGGACAGTTCAACCCAATACGTATGATCTAATTAAAAAAAAATCAATTAGGTTTGATTTGTTTTTCAGACATTCTACACTGATCTCCCATTACTGGCAGCTGTAACACTGAAATGAAACAGAAAAGAAACTGTTTTAACAGTATTCTGAAAGAAGGCTTTAACATTTGCCGTGATGACTATTCCTGTTTTATTAGGATTATAGTTATTTTTAAAAGATTTTTCTTTGAACCGCGCCTGCCTAAAAATCAATAAATATAGTGTGAGGTGAATATTTATTAAGAACACACAACCTAGCAATAGTAATCCTCATAAAAGGAATATTCCAGATATTACATAAATGTAACAGTGCTAATAAATGCATAATTCAAATAAGCACTATATCCAAAATACATCTTTGGAATTGCACGCACGGTTATAATCTGAAATGTCGATTTTAATTTTAGACATAAATACACCTCAGAGGGTTACTATTTTCATTTGGATACCCATAAATTCAGGGGCTGTTCTGCATCTCTGGTAGTGTGTTTAATCTCTCACACTGATATAAATCACAATGTTATGTTATTGTAAACTTGGATGTTTAATAAGAAAAGAATCTGAAGTATTCTACAAAATTAGGCTGAAATTCTTGTGGGGAAAATAAAATCTCACTTTGATTTAACACAAGTACAGTGTTTGTTGTAGGGTCTGACCTCCTGTGTGCGCTGAGCAACCCTACCATCTACCTTAGGACTGAACTTGATCCCTGTGAATCCTCAGTATCTGTTGGTCCCTGAGCTAGGGTGGGGCCTGGGTTCTGATGACTTGTGAACGAACCTTTTGCCTTCTTGGGATTTAAGCATGACCTCTAAACCCTGAACAAACCTTATACCTTGTCTAGCCTGCATTTTATCTCTAGTAGCCACTAAGTATACCTCCTACCTGCAATTAGTGACTCTCCTACCACACCGGAGGTGGGCCTGACTGATCAGCTCAGGATGAATGTCTTGTTTTTTGAATGTGAGCATGACTTCCAGTGACCCCTGAACAACTTTCCTCAGTCCTTCAGCCTGAACACAACCACTGATGACCCCTGAGAACAGTAATAGGTAAGGTCCTCATATCCATACATATTATAAATTGCTATCACTATAATCAGGTGGCTACTTTAAGGAAGTGGAGGAGGGAGGGTCTATTTTAGGAATAGTATGTTGATTGCATTTTTTAGAACACTTTAACACAATTAGTAACCCAAGGAAAGGCCAGTTTGGAAGACTGATGGAGTGTTACATTTTTACACATCAGCTCCTAATATCAGGGAACTGAGAGGCATATGTTATCCTTACCCACTGCCAGGAAATTATGAAGCTTTTTTTCTCAATCTTTGTTGTCAGAACTCATGCCTCAATAAATAGTTTTGTAGGCTTTTTGTTAGAAGTAAAACTTAAGTAGTGATACTGCTTGCAGGCAATAGCTTGTAAACATCTAGATATATTATTATTATTCCTGTAGTATAAATGGAAATTTGATTCCATTAAATATTCAAACATATAGGTTAAAATTCACTGTTAGTAAATATGTGCCAGATAATATTGACCTCTTAGATGTTTATAAACATCAGGGACAAGAATGTTGCCAACGTGAGTAAAAATAAGTTTTCAAATTCAAACTAATATCCTTGGAACAATAAATTTACCTATTCAAAAACATTTAATTATGAAAATGTTATCACAGTTACTCCCTGTATTTTTCAGGCACCACTGAATTGCAGAACAATATGGGAGGAGGGTATCTTAAGACATCAATTAGTTCAACTTTAATCAGGTCTGTTTAAGCCACCCCGAATAAATTTTTGTTCAAACTTCACTTGTCAGCTTCCAAGGATGGAGATTTCACAAGATGTGTATGTAATCTATTGCAATGTTTAACTATCCTCAAAATTAGGAAGAATTCCTCAATAATAGCAACATAAATCTCACTTATCATTTGGACTTACTGCCTCTTGTTCTATATTCAGTGGACATAAAGAGCACTTGATAATCATCCCCCTTCAGGCTGTGTACAGATTCAAATCTGGGAGATTTTATCCAGGTTTGTTTTCTGAGTGGAACAGACATTTGAAGGCTAAGGCCCAGTGCTAATGCTGTGTAGCCAGGTGGGGCCCTGTGCAGATGTCTCAGGGGAGTACGACACTCAAGGCGCTCTGCTGGCTCCCTTATTCTGCCTGGTGACAGATAACAGCTCTACATAGGGCATCTCTGATTGGCTAATGCAGATTGCTCATTCTGTTTGTGCCTGCCTGAAGCACAAATGTGGGATTGTGAAAACAGATTTTTTTTTTTCTCTGCTTGATTGGAGCAGTAGAGTTCAGTGTATGAAATAGTGTTTCAGGGCGCAGGGGTAGGGGGCAGGATCAAACCCTTAGGCTGCTGGAGGACAGTGCTGTAGCTTCTCTCAGAAAAGAAAATATATAATTATTTTCTCTCCCAGAAGAAACTCTCCCAGGCGTTATATTAACTTGGTTGTTCCTGTGTTATTTTTCTCCCACACAGCCATTTTTTCCTCTGGAAAAAAAAATCCTGAAATCCATATATTCATCATTTCTCATAGAAGAACAGTGCTCTTCCAGGAGACACTAAACATATGTAGGTGGCCCCAGGTCTTCTCCTCTCTAGCTTAAAACCAGGTCTTCTAACTTTTTTTCCTTGTATGTCATGTTTTCAAAACTAAATTATTTTCCTTCTGATTATTTCCTATTTTTCCACATTTTTAATAAACTAGGGTATCTAAAACAAAACACAGTATGGAAGATAAGAACTCACTAGATAATTCTAGAATATTTTTATTTAAGTCTGTCTTAGCCTTTCAGCTACCATGGCTATGGCATAGAAGTTTCTATAGCAGATGGAAACACAGAAGGAAGTAATGTGACTGCCTTTGACCCCACAGCTTGAATGACAAAAGTATTAAGCCTAGTTTATTTGCGGGAAGCTGTCACCTCAAGTCAGGAGCAAGCTTTGGATTCATGACCCTGGAGCTCTAGCAAGATGCCTTAACTAATTGCCACTATACTTGCCAAATGAATGGCAACCATTGGAAAATATTGACTTTTCAAAGCTATAATTATTCCTCTTAGGTTTTCCTTTATTTCCATCAATTCTCATGGAAGCAGAAATGGCAAAAGGAACCCCAGTTGTTTTTCCCTTTTTGTTGTTGTTGTTGTTCTTAAACTTCTTAACATATACAGGGTGGGATACATGGTTTAATGCAGCATCTCTTCCTATTCAGATGTGATAATTGAATTTACTGGACATCCTGTACATTAGTAGAAAGCCTTAACAACAGAACTGTCTTATTTGAAATGGAAGTGTTTCTCCATTAGAATGAAAAAATAAAGAGAAGAGGGGGTCATCTCTCAATTATTTATGCCTTATTTTATTGATCTCAGACTATCTAGTCATTTTTTTTCACATCATGTTTTGAGATTGGAAACTTGAAGAGTTCATCAAAGGTTTCTTTTGAAAAGGTAGACGAGACTTTTCACTGACTGCACTGGATAGAAAAAGATGATGGGTATACTTGAGGAAAGCGTCTTCCTTTTCACAGAATAATTGATCATAAATAATTATATTAAAACTGTGAATGAAGAGGCAGTTAGTTGGTAGAAGAAATTAATATTGTCCCACTTCTGATATCCTAAAAAAACATATTTGAAGATAAGGTATCTTATAAAGACTTTTTTAAAGTCTAAGTTAACAGCAGAGAAGAATGCTGTGTACAAACCAGGTCAGGAGGATGCTCAAAATTTGAGTTAACTGTGAAGAAGAAAACCACAATCAAACATGTACATTTAAAATCATCAGTCCATTATATAATACTAGGTAGGTGTAATTATGCATTCTGAAACAGCTGCAAGTGACAGACAGCTTGCTGGCAGTCCTGCTAAGAGAAAATTATGATAATCAAGCCTTGTGGTCACAAGGGCATATGCTGCTGTTTCCAAGCTTCACAATAAATAAGGGTATGAGTTGCATAAACTGTGAATGCAGAAGAAATACCCTTTGAACTACAGACAGCATGTGACATTCCACAGAAAAAAGATTATTAACCTAACTCATTGCTTTTAAATAAGACTATTTGAAGGAAGTGAATCGACTCGTAACACAAGCAGAACTTGTGATTTCTTATAATTTAAGAGGGGTGTATAGGTGATATCACCCGAGAGTCGGATCTGAACTTGCAGTACCCCTAAGCCCATTTCTATACAGTTGCCTAATTTAGAGGTTAAATTGCCAAGTGAATGGTTTGAGGCAAGGTCAATCATTAGTTGATCTCACAATGAATATAGCACCACCATGATGTAAAATGGATACATCACCACAAATGTACTACTGTATTTTAGGAATAAATAGGATAACTGGATGACAGCTATGGATTAACTACCAACTTCCTTTGTCACCAAAAGACAATCCTCCAATCAATTATATCCAAAGTTGCTCAGGATGTTTACCTCTGTCAAAGGAAAATAGACTATTGCCAAATGCAATCAGTTTTGTTTCCACTTTCTTTAGACAAGTCCATGAAGTAAAATACAGCCCCTGCCTGGAACTTCAGCCTCAAGATCAGTGAAATGCCTCTTAGCAGAATAGAATCTTTCAAAGCCTTCCACATAGGCTGCCTGGCCACCAACTCATGGATACTTAAGTCTACTATATTAGGTGCCTCTAAAGTATGTTATGGGCATGGTATTTGATCCAGTACTGCCCCATATCAGGTCTCTCTCAGGCTGAAAGAAGACATTGTTTTTGTTATGGTATAAGCTGTGCCAGGGTGTGTTCCAGCACAGTTGATCCAATTGATCAGCAAAGGCAGGGTTCCCATTGTCCAACAGCGTTGGGCCCCTGCCACTCCCACAGCTTCTGGGGCCCAGTCCTATGGGACAATAGCCCAGGTGCAATGCCTTGATCTAAGGCATGACAGCTTGAAAGTGCACCCCAGGAATTCCCCTGCAGGTGAATATGGTTGTACATTTGCTTGCAAATTTTGCTACCATAAATATTTTTATGGTGGCACAAAGGTGACATCTGCTCCCAGCCTTAGTGAACCCCTGGGTTTTGACAGAGAGGCAAAAAGCCCAAAGCTGAATCAATTCAATCTTTTCAAGTTATTTTAGATCAGTTACAGGCAAAATGTGGCCCATAGGCCAGATCTGGTCTGCCAGGTATTTTCCTCAGGCCTATGGTACCCCATAACAAATTGTACTGTGTTTCTGCCCCCCAAGGGTGGGAGCAAGGTGCTGACATCTGCCCTGAACATACCCTGTTATGCCTCACTCCCACCCTCATGAGTGGAAGGACCCAGCCCACTAGCCTGGGGTGGGGCTGCTGCTTCAGGCTTCCCTGCTGTCCTGCTCCCTCTGGACAGCAGGTAGGGAAGTGGTGGGGGGGCTGCAGCTTGGTGCGAGTGTGGAGCTTAGGGATGGGGTTGGTGGCAGTGCAGAGCCCAGCAGGCAGCAGAAGCAGCAGCAGAAGCAGCAACAGGCAGGATGCTTGTCCTCAGGGACTGCAGCCCCCGCTGGGCCCTCTGTACATGGCACAGTACAGGAGAGAAGCCATCCAGGCACTGGAGCCAGATGGGGATGGGAGGGCAGTTAGGTCAAGCACCTGGCAGGGCTTCCCTCCCATGCCATGCCAGTATAGGGAGTGCCCAACAATAGAGACAGCTTGGTGAGGGCTGTGCTCCTCCCTGCAATGTGCTGTACTGGCCAGAGCCAGGCACCAGGGCCCCCATCTGCTGCTGTGCCATGGGGAGGGAGTGTGGGTGGGTCCTCACACCCCACAAACACCACATGTGTACACACACACACACACACACACACACACACACACACATCTCTCCCCCCAGTGTTGTCTGTTTTGTCTGCAGAGGACAGTGTTTTCCAGAACCACATAACCCACCAATATAATCCATGGCCCCCACACAGCCATATCCCCTCACAAATTCCACCCATAGTCCACCATACACACCCTCACCCCCCCCCCCCCCACATGCATCCCACTATACACACACAACCCACAATACTGGCTCACACGCGTGTGAATGCACACACACACACACACCCCCAAACCCCACCACACACATACACACATGCATGCATGGGCGCATACACCTACAGAATATAAAAGCCTAAAAGTTTATTTTTGAGTTGTTATGCAAACACCTCTATATACAGTACACAAACATAAATCATGCCAGAAATATTTTTGTAATAAAATTAAAATGTTATAGTAGGTGTTTGACTTTTCATGTATGATTTGTTTTTTTTTCTGGTTACAAGATGGCAACCTGCCCTCCACTCCCCACCCCCAAAAAGGAGTATTTCCAGGGGTAGGGATGGGTTTGCAGGGGAGGTACAAAGCATCCTGGGATGCTGGGGGACTGATTCAAGTTAACTTGAATCTGGAGGGGAGCTGGGACAGAAGTTCAATAAGCTGATTTAACTTAAATCAGTTGCATCTGCTACCGCATCCATCTAGGTTAATTTTAAGCCAGTTTCAGTCATTTGGAAAGGAGTTTATGTGCACCGAACTTCTATTGTGTTATACATTTGAATCAGTTTCCAATCATTTATACCAGTTTATGTGTAATTTCTGTCCCTAGACCTGATGTTTGGCCTTGTGTCCTATCTATTGTGAGTTGAATCTTGTATACCACACCTAATCTTGCAAGCGTGACCCTACAGATTTTGGGGCACCAGCATTTCTTCCTTTGATGAACCTGTGACCAATGACCATGAGCAACAGCTTTTATAAAACAAAGACATTTTATTTAGTAGCTCAAACAAAGCATCAAATTAAAGAACAACAGTAAACAACCTGTACATGCATTTGTATTTTCTAATTTTCTATTGCTCGGGATTTAATAAGACTTGAAAGGCTGTTTAGAACCCCTGCACCTAGTTTCTCTATGCTAGCCTGTAGCTGATACTAGGGTGCAGAATCCCTGAGAGATGGGGGTAAGTTTTGGTGCTAAGGTTGGTAGTTTGCTCACCACCTGCTATTTACTGCTCAAATCAGTTCTATAAGCTTTCCAGGGATCAAAGCCACAGTTAAAGCTAAGCATTTTGACATTGTCCCTAAACCAACCTGAGAGAGCTGTTTCATGAATATCTTCAGTCATCTCATTTTGTTGCCTGGACTATTCTGGATGATGTCATATTTAGAAGCACTCAAAGAAACATATTTACAGAAAGCACTATTCAAGTGGTTTCAACAAACACTAAAAAGCACTCCAATATTTATTACAACAGGCACAGATGATACCTAAAGATGCTAATCAACAGAAATCCTGGTTTTCTCTGTTTAAAAATCATAAATTCTCTGATTAAAAACTGGAAAACCCACGATTAAAATGAAACACCACTATATATATAATGTAACAATTGAACACAATGTTTTATTGATATATTTATAATTTTTGAACAATTTGGAAGCCTACCAGTGCCTCAATCACTATACTAAAATAAATTCTAAGTACCTTAAATTTTGATATTAGATTTTGGGTTTTTTATCATGGAAAATCAAACAGCTCTCCCTGTTCCCTTTGCTCACCAGAATGTAGGTTCAGGCCTCTCACTCCCCACTCAGCCCCCACAACTCTGCTAGTGTCCCTCATTTCCCACCCACAGCCCCTCAAACCTCACCAGCCAGCCCTGCTGAAGGGGGCCCCCAGCTGCCAGAGCTATGAGGCCAGGGATCTGGGTCTGCAGCCCTACTCTGCCCTGCCACACTGGGTCCTACCCACTGGGCTGCAGAGGCTCCGGGTTTGGGAGTAGGCAGCATGGTGGGGAGCCTGAGCCTGCAGTGGGCAGCCAACCTCTGTGCCATGCACAAATCCCACCCCAGGAGCGTGCACAGCGGTAGGGAGCCAGCCCACCCATGGTCCTGTCCTGCTCCCTTCTTGGGCCTTCCAATCATGCATTCTGGCCCTGGGCCCCAAGCCCCATGAACAGCCCTAGCTTGGCAGCAGCCCCAGCCATGTCAAACTCACTCCCTATGGAGCCTTCAATTTCCACTCCCCCTACCCACCAGATTTACCCATGGGAGCTGGTCTCCAGGCTGCCTGGCAGCCATGTGCATGTGTGAGTGCACACATGCACATGGTATCCCCTACCTGACCACCCTTCTTCCACTTACTCCAGCCCCTTGGAAGCTGGAACTCTGCCAGCCTGCAGAGAGTTCTTTGCAAAAGTCGAAATGCCATGTGTTTCTCCGTTAAAATGAAAAACCTGTGTTTTTCTTGGTTAAAAGGGAAACACTGCATTTTTTTCCCTGTGGAAAAATGGAAACCTGGATCCTTGCTAATCAACCAGGTGGCACAAAGTTGTCTAGATTACACTAGCTTTCTAACCCTGTTAACATCATCCGTCCCCCTCCCACACCCTGCACTCATCTCAGAGCAGGGAAATTCCTGGAGGTGAGCAATTCTAGTTTAAAGATACTTACAATTGTTCCACTAAATGTGTTTACAACTGTGCCACTAAATCCATAAAGACGGTCCATGGAGAATCCAACAGCTGCACTGGAAAGCTTGAAAATTTCAGCTATGAATGCCTCATAACATCTTATTGTCTATATCCCAGCAGAACCATAACCCTGGATTTGGCCTTGGGGACTCAGTAGGTACTCAGAATCTCAAATAAACTTGTCTCTTTAGGCATTTTCCCTGAACATTTACTGGATTTTTTGTTTGTTTGTTTGTTTTTCCCTTGTGGGCCACTTCCAGACAAGTGTGACTGTGAGGTATGTGGTGCCTTTGACACATTTGTAGTACCACATACCACACATTTAGGTGTTCTCTGCACTGCAAGGTAGAAGTGTGGGGCTATTTTTTTGACCCTGGGAGATCCCAGAGTCCAAAAAAACCCATGCAACACTCCCCCCCCCCCCCCC
>NW_005842122.1:55746-64508 GCF_000455745.1 Alligator sinensis
CCCCCCCCCCCGAAATAAATAAAAAACAACCCAGGGTGACACATGTGGGGACAGCACACACTACCCAAAACCAGAGCTTGGACAGTTGGAGACTAACTTTGGCTGCCAGCCAGGCTCTGAGTGGCAGGATCACCGCTGTTGCAGCCCCAGGAGGCCCCCAAGACACAAGGTAAGGCTGTAGGGGCTGCAGCATCCCAGTGCTAGTCCCAGATTCCCCCACCCTACCTAGGGACACTTGCCATGTGCTAGAGGACACGTGGCACAGGCATTCCCCAGGGACAAGTAGCAGTGGCACAAGGTGTCCCGCTGCTAGTTGTTGCTGGGAAAACAAATGTTGATGCTCATGTGGACAGGGTTGTGAGCGTGAAAACAAAATCAAAGTTTTTCCCCCGTCCTTTCTTTTTTGCAAAGGACTTGTGGAAGACT
Organism: Alligator sinensis; assembly: GCF_000455745.1. Classification (NCBI taxonomy): domain Eukaryota; kingdom Metazoa; phylum Chordata; order Crocodylia; family Alligatoridae; genus Alligator; species Alligator sinensis. The sequence continues at coordinate 56,173 of NW_005842122.1, forward strand.
AAGTATATGATTAAAAGTAACTAGGTTTGCAGCACATTCTAGCCAGATTTAAGTGTGGCATTCAGGGTAACACTTCATACCAGAACTATAAAGTGTCAGCTTTATTTAAAAAAAAAAAATAATGGCATGATGCATCTGCCTTTATATTCTTGGAGGAAGACAAATGTGTGTGACCCATGGCACCTATATTAGATGTGGTACCTATATCAGATGAGCATCTCACAGTGGTAACCAGAGGGGATTAATTGAAAGCACCTAAAAGAAAAAGCTAACCGTGAGTGGATATGTTGATCTCATTAAGGAGTCTTTTTTTCATTTATTTCTTTCCCCCAGAGTGACTGTTCTTGTGGAAATCTCTTCAATTCAGAAACTGAATGAGGCACCCACCCTTATAGTATCTTCCTCTCTTAACCATCATTCTTAATGTTAAGATTGCTTTACATCCTCACTCTCAGTTTTGTCACTTAATGTGGTCACTGAATTTCACCTAAATCAGTTTATTTTCATACCAGCATGTCTCTCTGGGCCTCATAACTCTCCAGGAGCTGTCATTCCAAAGATGGATGTTAAATGAGCTCTTTGCTTTTACCTTGAAAAAACTGGAGAGTTTTGTAAATCCTCTCATCTCTTTGTGTATTAGGCAAAGAGTTGCAAGTGGAGAAACTACTCCATCTCCAAAGTTTATTGAAATAGACAATGCACTACATCAAGATCTGCCATAAGGAAAAAAAAGATTCCAATTTCAGAAGATCTCAAGGCAAATTTCATCAGGAGTACTGTGTCTTTGAAGGCTTGGCTTGGCAATTTTCCCATCTTCTCTATGAAGCATTTACTTGAAGTTCAGTAAACACAATTACATAGTATTACTGTTTAATTGCAGAGGGGAGGTCAGGGACCTGCTTTGAGAAAATGGTTCTGCAGTCTATATTTAGTTAATTTACTCTTCAGCCCTCCTTCTGTGAAAAGAGAGGCTCACTGCTTGCGAGTCTCCAAGAGTGGGGAACCGTGAAGGCAGTTTCATGAAGGAGAAAACGAAGTTGCTATCTAGCAACTGCAGTGCTCAAAAATATTATCTCCATAGATTCAGAATCTCTATGCCTGTGGCACTTCTTTTTTTCTTTTTGGAATTTTTGGCTTCAAGACAAATTTATAGGCACTGAGGACACACAGAGAAGGTGTACCATTTTAAAGTTATGTCACTAAATTATTCCTTGATGATACCACTAAGTTCATCAACTTCCAAGAATCAACTTGAGTTGAAGGGGATTCTGTCACACTTGTTGCTCTTCCCTGAATCCATCCTTCCATTTCCAAATGCTGGAGCTCTAGGCTGCTTACAAATGTGGGCGGAAAAAAGTGCTTTACTTCCAGCTCGGCACACCCTTTCACCAAGCGCAGTGCATGCCGAAAAGATGAATCACAATCAGTTTGACCCAACTTGCCCAGCGTCTATATACATCATGTAGATCATGCACTTCAGTGGGGCTTTTTGGTGCTTTTATCTAATAGATGATTGAATCAGCTGTCAGATAAAAGTACCAAAGAGCCCTGCTGAAGTATGCGATCTAAACAGATGCTAAGGAGCCAGGTCAAACTGATGTGATTCCTCTTCCAGTAAAGTGTTTCTTTTTTTTTTCTTGTCAGTCAGGAGCCATCTGCCATTTTCTTTCTCCAATGTAGGTTCAGGCCATAACTTGACACATTTTGTGATCCTCCTTATATGTAGGGTAGGAAAAAACAATGGCCTACTGTTGGGAGACTATGTTCTTCTCTTATATCAGCATTCTTCTGGAATACGAGAGACAACTGAATCTTCCCTTTTTAATGTTACTCCACGTTTTAACAACAAATTAGGTGCTACTTATGAGGGCTCTGTGCCTTGGGCTATAGACAACCAGGTGCTGCTTTGTCAGGAGGCACACCCGTTACTAGAGAACAATATACCATATTTGTCTTTGTTTTCCAACCTTGAAACTCCCACTGAATGGAGATGCCAATTTAAGTTGTTCTTCATTGAGACCCCAATCCTGTATAACCTATTCAGCATGTTCAGTTTCCTGAAGCTGTACCTGTTAGAATATTTAATACCTTCTCTACTTTCTTATAGAATCAACTTATAACTATTTTCTTACTCTGCTAATTTTGCCACCCTTGATATCTCCTCTTCTGTTTTTTTCTGTTTTCTGCAGGAATCAACATGTTGTTCAGCATCTAAACAATGCTGTTCATGCTTAGGTGATGTATTCACTGCACTTATCCATACAATATGTTTAGCCATACAGAGGGTAGTTATAATAAAAATCACCTTACAGAAATCTTTTACACTATGAACAAAGGTAACAGTACTATATGGCTATTGAACATTAAATTATTGTGTCATTTTCTTGTATGTCAATTAGACATTTCATTCATCAAGGTTTCATAATTATTAATTACCTGTAGATGGTGCCTTCATTCTCTGAGTGGTATTTATGGTTTTCATAAGATATTTATGGGTATATCCAATAAATATGACTGAGTAAATTCTGGGAAATGTCACTGTGTATTAGAGCATAATATAATGGAAAGTCTTAAATAAATGACTATAGGTGACAGTCCAATAGCCTACAAATGGGTTGTGTGATCCTCTTTTGTAAATTGCAAGTCTTTCAACAATTGACATTTTAAAAAATGTATTACTAAGTACTGGTATTAACCATTTTATATCACATAACTCTCCCTTGGCACATTGGACTATCTTTGGAATCAATATAGCAAGGTGCATATACTATGTCCTTATTACAGTATCTTCAGTATATTATAAATAGTTAGCATGTATTATCTCTGTATGGCATAAGGATTCTTGGACCAACACTATGCAAACTTGGCCCCTCTAGGTATTTGCAGTATTTGTATTGTTTTTATATCAAGTTGGTAGTAAGTGGTTCAAATGAGTCTCTCATGTCTGAGGTCTCAGGAGACAGGTTGTGATGAGCCACATAGGATCATGTTAGACTTCTACTTAAGGCAAAGTTGCCACTTTGAAGGATCTGGATTTCCATTAGGGAGTAGCAATACAAAGATTCAGTGATCCACAAAAAATGAAAGTGTGAGCAACTCAGTCACTGTTAAACTGTATCTCATCATAGAGAATTCTTCTTCTGATCTGACAAGGTCTTTGTTAGGAAGCATTTATTTCTAAGTTTCATTACTGCAGGCTTGTGCGAGGGAAAACACACTGAAAGAGTTTAATTTATCACTAAAAGTTATTCAAAAGAGAGTTATAAATCTTTCAGTCACTTCTTATTTGACAAAAAATATTTATCATAAATTAGGTGTTAAGTGATGAATCTGTTTAATTTTAAAAAGCATTCTAATCATTTTGCTATGGCTTTGTAGACTGGCTCCAGCAACCATCTCTGAATTTACTATATTTTTGGATTTTTTTTTTTTTTTTGGCCAAGTGTTTTCCTGATAGATAAATTTCTTCCAGGAATATTTATATGGTGACACCTAGTGGTTTTAAATTAATCACACTCATAGTCAGGGTTGATAACCAGTAGTATCATTGTGCCTCTTCCCTTTGAATACAACATACCCTCATTGAATACACTATTATACATTTAAATTAGGGAACATAGACATTTTCTAGCTTTTGGAAATGTACATCTAACATGCTTCCCTATATTTGGTGTATATTCATTAATTCTTGAAAAGACTCTTATCATTCATTCTGTTTAGATTCACAATAGGATTCTTCATTTTTATTTTACATAAGTGCACTTGTTTCTGTTGTGATAGCATCGAGGTAAATTCTGTCCCCATGATTCAGCTAAACATGAAAACTTTCAGTCACTTTTATAGCCAACAGGAAAGAAGGTTTTCTTCAGTCCATGGACATTTTCCTGCACAGTTAAAAGATGAATTGGACACTGAAACCACAACAGACCTCTTCTAGTAAATCATAATAATGGTCTTTAAAAGAAAAGTGGATAATTGTTTCTGCTTTCATACCCCAAAGCACTCAGTTTCTGGAATGACATTCCTATGTTTAAATTTACATGGAAAATATGCATATCCTATGTTCAAAACAAGGTTGCTAACAGATAATACAATGCCAAAGTTGCACATTCAATATTCAGGCAGATATCTTACTATAGCTGAAAAAATATTATAGTCTCTTACTCTATCGGTAAGGTTTTCAAAAGTGCCTAAATTGAAAACCCCACCTTTAAGAATCCCTGACACTAAACCTTTCTTAGTTCAAGGCTTTTTAAAGACATTCAGTATCTCTTGGGAGAGTCATTCCCAGGTGACCCTTCCTTTCCTGGGAGAAACCATAATGTAGAGGTGTTCAGACTTTTTCTCCCAGGCTAAAAGTGGCTACTCTAGGAGAAGAATAACCTTGAAGCAACAAAAGTTACCTTAATTTCTGCAACAGTTTCTCCTGGGAGAGTGAATGTTTGTACATGCCGTGGTTTCTCTCAGAAGATCACACAGTACTCCAACACCACTCTTTTCTCCCTCCCTTGCCCCCAACCTTTAGGGAGACGGTGTGTTACTTGCTGGACTGTGAACATGCCCCCTCAGCCCCCACATCATGCTACAGCACAGTCAGCATCTCATGTTGATACCCCCCAACAGTGTCAGTACTGCAAGCTCTCCTCTCTCTAGGGCCTCAGCACTTGAATGTCTGTACATGTAACTCTAGGTAAGATTTTTGTATGTTTGTTTTTAACCAGGAGAATAAACCCGAGAGAATTCTCTCAGATGATTTGAATGTGCATACACAGCCCAAGGTACTTATTCTTTTAAAAAAATCCTGTGTTGTATTTAAAAGTACAAATTTGAATCAACATGTAACGGAGTTATACATTAATGCTGTTGAAGTTCAGGTATCTTATGCATTTACTTCAATTGGATTTATGTCCCTATCAATCCAGAGGGAGTATGTACTAAATAGGGAGGTACATAGGGAGATATATACTGAGTCTTTTGGACAATAATATAAACTATTGGACCTACTGTCCAATTACTTATTTCATAAGTTCCAAAAGTTCTGCTTTCTAATTGAACTTGTTCATGTTCAAAGTCGAAGAGGTTCCTTACATGGAATGAAGAGCCTTTTCCATATTTCCTAATCAAAGGGTGTATTAGAAATGACACTTTAATGTTATGGTCTGTATTCACCATGGGCCACATTCTGCTTGCCTGATTCCTGTGCAGAGTCCAATTCATTTCAGAGGGACTAACCATATGAATCATAGAACTATATGTACACTGGCTATACATAACTGAATAAAAATATAGGCTAAAATGTTTCTATACTTACAGAAGTGAAATATAAGAAACTAATATCCTTCTTCAAAGCTAAGAAAGAATATTGTTTTCTATATTGGGGGAAAAACACAATGTATAAATAAAGTAAGATGGTGACCCATAGAAAAAAAAAAATCTTGCCTGATTGATTTAATTTCCCAAAGGAAATGGAACAGAAAGTTCAAGTTTACTTAAGATCTGGGGTAAGTCCACAATGATTTCAAAGAACTTTTGATCAAGCTCTTACTATTTCCTTCTAAGATCTGTTGCCCAAAGGCTGAAAAGAGGAATCAATGAGATAATGTATAGAACCTTTCATATTATGATGGAATGCCTCAGGACTCTGAACTGGCTCAATTATCAAATAGGCTTTCTGAAGGGTAATAAACTAGAAAATAAAAAGCATAAAAAAGACTATGTACTATATATCTTCCTGTGTACAAGCCTACACTGGGAAACAGTATATATAAGCATGTTCTATGAAGGAGGGAGAGATTGTGGTCTAAGTAGAAGCCAAGTCCCAAATCTTATTTCACCTGTAAGGCATCTAAGTGTGATTTTATTCCATGATGTTTGAGTCTTTAAAAGAACACATTAACTTTGGAATATGCTTTCATCTTAACCTCAAGACTTAGTCAGAAAAAACAGTGAAGAGGAAAAGGACCCACCAAGTTTTGCATTACCAATTTTTTTTCAGGGATTCAAGCTGGATCATACCTAGGCACCTAAGAGGTGAACTAAGATTTAGATTCTAGTTATACTTACGTAGTTACAGTTGCTTTACAAAATAGTTACAAACTATATATATTTAGTATAGAGTTCATAGGCTGGAAAGCACTCTTTGTCATGATAAGAATTATTACTTTTGTTTTCCTTATTTTCTTGTATCATGGAAAAAGGTGAGATGGTGATTACATGGAAAGTAACTTACAAAGCAGATTCTTTTTATTTTATGTTCACATCTTTTTTGTTTTTAATTCAGTGGAACCCCTCCCCCTCAGCTTTGTGGCTTGCCAGAACCAAGTTTTCTTACGTGTGTCCATGAAGAAACAAAGCATAAATTCCTTCAGTCTCATTTATATTGCATGCAGATGGTACAAGTCCTTCAAGACTCATTTCTGTAAAATTACCTTCCAAAAACATTTTCTGCTCTACCATTCTTGCCTTCTTCCTGATTTTCCCACCCCCCCTTCAAACTATACATATAACATATAAGCACTTGGTAAAATGGTACCTTAACTTTAAATATCCAAATTAATTATTATTTCTTTGTTGTTGTTTTGTTTTCTTGGGAAAAAAATCTGTATTGTCTCCATGCTTTTTGGCTGCAGTTGATGACAGATTTGAAGACCTCCTTCAGGTTAATTAAATTTTTTGGCACTCTTTCATTTTCTTGGTGAGCTTATGCTGATCTTGAATAAAATATTGTACAACTTAACTATTTCCCCTTTTATTACTATCCAACAGTTCTGAGAGCACAGCACATAAGTGAATAAAATGATAAACCATTCATGTAGAGTTCTTAACTATTTCTCTTCTGCCTATCAACTTCTTTGTGATGGACACAACGAAGGAAAGTATACAGCAGCAGGCCCAAATCTATTGCTTTTATTCTGTACAGGTAACAAGTAGCGTCCGAACTGGGCACGACAGGGATCGTATGCATTTCACAAGACTGAAAGGAGATATATTAATGAAGCCAAAGGATATGGATGAATCTAAAAAGGAATTTTTCCTTTCTTTGCTACAGAATAGTGATTATCAATAGCAGAGCTGGTTAAAACATTCGGCTTTGGATACATTAAACTTATGCAAGACAGAGGGAACTGATGAGGGTGCAAACAGAACTGACAATTTTTGCCTGATCTAGCCACAGAAAGCAGTCTATAGCCATGCCTGCAGACAGCTTCAAAAATAGGTATCAGATAAAGACATTTCATAGCATCTTCTGTAACTTGTGGCTGCCAAGCAACCAGCCTGTCACTGTTTTCAGAATGGGAGGGGGGAAAGGGAGCAGTTTAGTCTGGGGGTTTTTCATCCGCCCTGGAGGGGGGTGGGGAGCAGATGTATTAGAGCCCTCCCCAGGTGGGGGGGTTCCAATTTACTAACCCCACCCTTCAGCACCAGCTGGAGAGCCACAAGAACAAGCTCTCTCTGCTGCCTTTCCCTCCTCCCATTCTGAAAACAATGAGTACTGGCAGAGATATGTGGTCATTGCTATGGGAACCTAGCTGCAAGCTCCTAGGGGCAGCTAAATTTCCCTCCCATCTGGAACCAACAGTGAACTTCTGTTTGGGCTCGGGTAACCTTGTAACTTAGAATGCTTTGCAGAAAATGTTCTGAGTTACAGCTGGGAGCTGCACTGCCATGTGCAACCTTAAAACATTAGCATCCACGTGTTAAAATTAATTAATTTGTGCCAAGTGCCTTTTGAGAGTCTCAAAGTTATGCCACTTCAGGGTTAACTCTGAGCTTTTCTGCCTAGATCATATTAAGGTAACTTCAGTCTGCTCCACAGAGATCAACCCATTTGCAGATCTGTGTCACACTGGACCATAGGCAGCCAGGTCTTTGGGGTCATCTCTGGGTCAGGAGAAGCAGCCCAGGTCCAAAGGGAGTGTGCCAAGCTGGGGAGTTTAGGGAAGCCAGAAGCCAATAGATTCATCCTGGAAACCAAGTCAGAGATCCAGAGAGGGTCACGGAAAACACAGAGTCTGGAGGCTAATTGGTTTCCTGACCAGCATTGGGGCAGATATTCAAAGGATCAGGCAAAACTCTGGGTCCATGTGTTGCCCTGAGGGGTCAGGCCAATGCTCAGGATCTCAATATTGCGCTGTTAGACAGGAGGGCATGGTCTACAATTTCATATATACAAAACACACACAAATCAATCAGGTGCACACACACACACACACACACACACACACACACACTACCAGGTCAGGCACATACAAATCCAAACCAGCCTAGGCACAGACATACTTATCACCAATTCAAGCACATACACTATACACCCCAAAAGTTAGACACAGATCACT
>NW_005842122.1:64571-85689 GCF_000455745.1 Alligator sinensis
ACACACACACACACACACACACACACACTAGCAACTCAGATACACACATGTTCAAAATAATTAGTCTAGGTTCATGCACACCTATCACCAGTTTAAGCCCATACATGCTACACACACCACATTTAGACAGAATCAGTTACCAGTTACCAACACCTGCACATCCAATACACATACGTGGATTACTAATTCATATACCACACACACACACACACACACACACACACACAATGATATCTATATATGTGTATTCACTAATTCACACACATACCACCCACCTACACATACACACAGGTGAGTTCTTAAGTTGGGTGTTGTGATTTGTATGTATGCATGTGCTTGGTGTACTTGGGATACCTGGGGAAAGGTTAAGGTAAGAAAGTAGAAGTGTAGGGAGTTAAAGTTAATGGAAATGAAAGTCACCGGGACCAGGATTAGAACTGGTAGACTAGAGGGGCCTGGGCTGAAGAACTGAGGCTCGGGGGTAACTTAAGGGTTAATTGATCTTAATTGATTAAAAGACAACACCCAAAGCCTGCAAGAGAAGGGAAACATGCTGGCACAGAGGCAGGGTCTGGAGCCAGAGCTACGGGGAAGCTGAAAAGGTAGATGGGGAGAGCAAAAATGGGATTAAGGGAAAGTGTGGGTGTTAAAGAGGGGCTCTGAGTGTGGGGAGCCAGAGGATGGCTCCGGGGCAGCTAGAGAAGTTGCAGGGAGTGGCAGTAGGTGCTAGAAGCTGGAGAAAATTGAAGGACAGCTAAGAGGAGCTGGGAAGCTGCAGGGGAGAGGTGGAGGGGAGGATTACAGAAGGTGTGAGGAAAGCCTGAAAGCAGAGAGATGGACAGCAGAAAATCATAGGAAAAACAGCAGGCAGCAGGGACAGCAAGAGAGCAAGGAGAGGCTGAGAGGTGGCAGAAAAGGGGAGATGGAATTGGGAGGAGATCAGAAAACTAGCAGAGAGGGGGGGGGGCTGGAGCTGAGAGAGAGAGAGAGAGAGAATGAGGCTGGAATTTAAGATAGGGAAGAGACTAGGATTCAGTAAAACATGACCCAACTCAGGGTTGCAAATGACAGCTGTTTTATTGAATAGGGGAGATGGTGACACAATGTCAAATTGGTTCTCTTGCACTCACCCACCCACACAAACACACATGCACATGCACGCACACGCGCACACACAATGGCAGCAGGGGTTAAAGAGGCTTGATTCAGGGGTTGAAGTCCACTGAAGTCCAGGAGGCGAGAGAGAGACAGAGAGAGAGAGTCTAAATTGTAGGTGGCGGTGTGCAGGTAATATCTACCTATCCAGGTTGGAAAGGGGTCCTTGTCTAGTAGGTGTTGTCCAGAGTGGAGTCGTTGGCAGGGCCTCTGGGTGGATAGGTGGTGTGGCGTGGTGCTGGTCCAGATGGAGAGGGTGTCCCACTGGGTCTGTCTTCACTGCCCCTTTTTATAGGGGCAGCCCTTGTGTGACCCTTGTGACAGGAGGCATGCCCAGGCAAGGGTCAGCCCCTGGCATGCTGAGCATGTGTGCTCCATGCAGGGATGTGCAGTTTCGGGTGTCTGTAATGGTGAGAGTTGCTGGTTTTGCGGGTCTTTTGTCTTTCAAATGCTGGTCTTGTCTCTGTTCCTGGGTGAGGTCAATGGTTCCTGGATGAATCAATGCCAGGTGATGGCCCAGTTGTTACAGGCCATTCAGTAGAGGCCTGCTACCATTGTATTTCAACCATTCCCAATCACTCTCATTCATCCGGGAACCAATTTACATGGGAGAGATACGTGACTCATACAGGTGTGACACAGGGAATGCCCAGGCAGAGGACACAAGATGGAGGCTTGGCATATGAAATGGAAATTTGACATGACTTTGGTTCACTTACAAACACAGGCCTAAACCATACAATATCCATATGAAACAATAAAAATCAATATGAAAATGATACTAATACAATATACAACAGTAAAAATCAATACAAACCTAATAATTATACAATATAAAATGGTGGATATTCAAAACCAAAAACTTGCTACTGAAATAAAAAAAGTTTAAAGCTTATCCTACATCTTAGCTTACTTATACTTATCTATAGGGAATAGAGAGGGAGAGAAAAGGTCAGAAATGGTTGGGGAAGGATAGGGAATGCATTTTAAAATAAATACCAAAAAAAGAGAAAAAACTGGGGGTATGACTACACATGGGCAAGCTGGGTCAGGTATCTGGAGGGTCTGTCAGGACAATGGTAGCAGCACAAGTCAAGGGCACAGCAACCCAAATATACAGTTAAACCTTGTTGCCTAGATACTCTCTCTTGTGGGTCATGGTTTTATATTAAGAAGGGGTGAAAAGTCACCTGTCCTAAGCTTGCAACTCTGCTGTCAGGGAGTGGATATGTGGCTAGGCCCAGCTAGAGGGTTCTGGCCACCTATGTCTGTGCTAGTGCATTTTTTGTGAAGGTGGAAGACCAGGATGACCAACTATAGGCCAGGTCTCTGGATTCAAGTCCACCACTTGATATCCTCCAGCATCCCAGCATGTACTCCTTCCTTATGGCTCCATTCACCCTAGATCAGGGATGGAGACCAAGTGTCCTGGTTCCTAACAATGCCCTTGCTTACCACTCCTCTAGTGGCAAATCAGACTGTGCAGGGAAAAATGGTATTGACTTTCTTAATGTATGACTGCTCACAGCATATTCTACTTTTAACACCACTTAACATTCTACAGATTTGATATGGTTTAAGTGTAATGTGTGAATTCATGCAGCAACTATCAGCATCAGTCAGCACTTTACTCTATGTGAATCCCTGGGCAGCCCCCTCTGCTTCACAAAGTCAAAATGTTCTCATTAAATCTTCTCCTTTTCTCAAGACTTTTTCATTTGTGTTCAGCAAAAAAGTCCTAACACTGACACTTCCAACTGGGAAAAAAAAATACTGTGATAAAATTATATTTGGTTTACTCAGTTAAAATACAAAACCCCTATAACATCATGGGACTGATACCTTAATTAAGTATCCTGGAGTAATGTGAGCACACCTTAACTAAGAGTTTAGGAATCAGAACCCGAGTACTTCCATGGAGAGAGCAGTCTACCCCCACATCAGAAACATGTATATAAGTTTAAATATTTGTATTGTCTTCAAAAAGGATTTCATCAGTATGCACCTGCTTAAGTTGTTTGCTGAATAGGAACCACAAGGAATTGCCCTTAAACACCTTTTCTTAATTCAGAAAATTCACCTTTCTTAATTCACCTTTTCTTAATTAGTTACCTCTCACAGTCAACAGGTAACTAAAATTTATTTATTTATTTACTTACACTAAGTTTTACATATTTAAATGAATTCATGCTTTATTTAATATTGTTGAAGTTTGGACATGCGCACGCACACACGTGCACACACACACACACGTGCGCACACACACACATGCACACAAGCACATTTCTCTCTGTTCCCTTGTTTTCTAATAGCAATTTAACAGCCAAGGCCCATGTCAGCTAGCCTAACTAAACCAAAGGAAGTGGTTTCCGTAGCAACAGAACCCATGTAAAATCTCTCAGAACATCTGTTCTTTCAAGTCTAATTTTATTCAGCTTAGCAATGTACACTTAGAAAACTGGATGTCTACTTCAATGTGTATCTTAAAGTGCTCAGGTGATTTATGGCAAGGGGACGTAGTTAAGTCAGAAGACCCATGTTACTCAAAACCTGACAAGCACTCAAAGTATTTGACCTGTTTCCATTTATAAGTGATTAGCATCTTACCAACAGAGCATGTAATTTCACCATATCTCTCAATGAAATCCTTGGCAGTCAGTGACATAATTTAAACTTCAAAAATCCAGCTAGGTATAGTAGGCATTTTCTGCATGTGAAATGACAATACATAACTGACACTGCAGCTCCACTGTCACCCGTAGGCTTCCTAGTCAGCCAGAATTCATAATTTATCAGGCATAGCAATATAAAAAGGCAACGTCCCTGAGAGCTTGAGAAAATTTCTGTCAGCTTTTAGTTTATAAAATTTTTAAATTATACATTTTCTTGATTGGTTTGACTCATTCACTTAAAAATACACAAGAGATTTTACCTTCTTCTTTTAGGTTTTATTTATTTTTGTAGGCTTTTATAAACCCTCTAAGAAACCAATATTCCTCGGTTATATCTAATAAAAACAAGGCTTACAATAAACTTTACCATTATTATCAGTATCTCTGATACCATTTCTTAGCTCCTATTGTACCTTAAGTTCTATCATAATTATCCTATTTATAAAATTGTAAAGGATTCCTGTTAACATGTTTTTATGTCAAAACTAGAGATTTTTAGAATGGCAGAATACTTTGCTAAATATATACAGGAGGTCTTTAGCATTTCCCATATGATATAATTTTTACTTGAAGCTTTTCATATATGTTGTTGCTATTCATTGCTTAGCATTATCCTGATTCAGCAAGTAACTCTACATATGCTTTATAAAACCCATAAAATTAGGGTTTATAGAACTGTACATGAAAGCCAGGAATAATTACCCTTTATTATTTGCCCAGTCAGGTCCCTCATTTGCCAAATGTGCTTTTCTTATTAGTGAGTGGGGAAGAGAATGAAAAATACTGTGTATCTCATTGTACAGTTGGGAGGCATAAGATAATGATATTCCCTAAATAAAAGGAGAGAAGCACTTTCGACCATTTATAGGCTTCATCATTCTATTTTGCCTACTGTGACTTAGTTTCCAGACTTGGTTATTTTACAGTTTAAACAAGGTTAGACAAGTCTTGCTTATGCATAAATCATTTTTAATTGATACCATATGTTATAATAGCAATGCCCCAGTTTCTCTACACCAAGGATGACACTCCTATGGGTGGCTTGGTGATTTTAAGTCTGAATATTACCTGCTTGCAGACTCCCATTGATTTCAATGGTTTATGATCAGGTTGCTATTGGGGATACACACATTATACTGAAGGCTTTTAGAATCATTAGTGCTCAAGTAGTAGACAAGCCATCCTGAAACTAGTCTGTTTCCAGGATCTCACCTGAGTAGTAACTGGATGTTCAGAAACTGATGCTAACCTTTGTAGGCTGAGAGTAAATATAATAGTTTGATCCTTCTGACCACTTTACCAGCATAGCTGTACCATTAGGATTGATCTATTCAATCTGAGTTGCACAAGGGCTTTCTCACACTTATGACATTCTGGCATTGTTAGATCTTATAAAGCCTCCTAATCATTCCTATGTGGTTTCTATCTTTAATAACAGTGATGCCTTCCTGTTCTTGAGGTCACTCCCTATTGGCATTTCTAGAGGCTAACAAGAATTATTTGTATTAGAGAGGCTGCAATTAAAGAGAGTTCACTGTTACTTTTCAAAATTCAACCTTGCTATTTTTACTCCAGGAGATCATCATTAAGCCACAAATCTCCATGTACTTAGACTCATACCATGAAAGCTGATCAGGATATCATCTTATGAAGGAAATTTCACTGAAAAACTGAAAATGAGAGAAAATAAATTATTTTGTTTTCCTTTTTTATAACTTAGGTTGAACTGGTCTTGACAGAGATACCAGGCTCAAATGATTAGTTTCTCTGTCACCCTTAGTTGTTTGTAGATGCTTTTCATCATGGTTTTTAAGAACCAGACACAATAAAATGGAAAAAACAATCATCTGAAAGAGGTCTTAGCTTGTCTAGAAAAATGTTGAATTGGCCATGAAAATTAGATCCATTAGCTTCTGATATTTGATCATATCCAAACCTGGAGGTAGACCCTTGAGATGCTACTGTTCCTAGAGGTGTAGAATCATGGGCTGCCTATAGATTTTCTCATTTGCATCCTAATTAGAATGCAAATGAGTCACCTCATGATTGCTGTATTAACCCCCACCCCCCCCCCCCCCCACACACACATTTTAACATTGCTGTGGGAGTGCTTTAAATCTTGTCAAATGAGCTTTAGCTGAAATGTCCCCATGGCCATGTTGAAATGTGGATGGCTTAATACATGTGACTGTGAGCTGTTTTTATTAGAGCAGCTTCCTGGGAACTGTTCTAATTAAAATGGCTCCCCCCCCCAAACATGTATATAGGCAGCCATAGAATCATAGATAAGTAAGGCTAGAATAGACCTCAGGAGGTCAATTGATTCAACCTCCTCAAGGCAGGATTGTACCTAACAAAACCATCCTTGTCAAGTGTCTATCTAATCTGCTTTTAGAATTATCCAAGGATGGAGATTCCACAGCCTCTCTGGGTAGTATGTTCCAGTGCTTAATCATTGTCGTGCATAGAATGTTTTTCCTAATATCCAACCTAAATTTCCCTTGCTGCAATTTGAGACAATTTTTCCTTAACCTTTTCCTTTTACCCACAGGGATAGTCACTAGGGGTGTGTGAAATGGGCCATATTTGATTTGGATTCAGCCTGAATCAGGGACAGTATTCGGATCACTGTCCTGATTTGATTCTGCCAAATCTGAGTCTGAAGATTTGATCCTGATTCGGATAATCAGCAATTTAACCATAGACACAGCTTTAAATGTTTTTTCTACATACCTTGAGGTACCAGGCACGGCTCATGAATGCTGCGATGGTGGGGCAGATGGAGCATCCCACAGGAGTGCAGGAGAGGTCCCCTTTGTGCTCAGCAGCAAACCCAGAAGTGGACTGGAAATACTTCTGGTCCACTTCTGGATCCACTGCCGAGCATGTGGGGGGGGGGGCTGTGCCCCCTCGACTCAGCAATCATCTGCGGGGGGACCCTGGGTACCCCCCACCCCAGATCCAGGAAGGCACCAGTCGCTGAGCCAGGGGGACACGGCGGGGAGGGGGCAGCATGCTCCCTGGCAGACCCAGAAGCAGACTGGAAGTGCTTCTGGTCCACTTCTGGGTCATGCCGAGCATGCTGGGGACCCTCGCATGCTCCCATGAGACACTCCATCCACCCCACCATTGCAGCATTGACAAGCCACCTGGTACCTTGAGGTATGTAGAAAAGAACATTTCAAGCTGTGTCTATGTCTGAATCGTCAAATCTTTCTGAATCTCTCTGAATCAATTCGGAACCCTCTGAAGAGATTAAAGGGTCTCCTGATTCAATTTGGATTTGGAGATTTGGCCACCAAATTGGGCCGAATCTCCACCAAATTGAATCAGTGACTGAAGCTTCACAAAGCCCTAATAGTCACCCCCATTGTGACATTGTCCCCTCAATATCTGTCCCCTCAACAGGGCAATGAGGGCTGTTGAGTAGCTGCCGCTGTGGGGGAGCTGCTGACTCACTGCGAGCTTAAAAGCTAAGAAAGGAGAGCAGAAAGAGGACTGTGAGGAAACAGTTGGGAGGCAAGAAGTCAGCTGTGAATAAAGCAGCTTGCTGCATTGAGGAGCCAGGCTTCTGGGCTGGGGAAGTGCCAGGGCATCAGGGGTTGCTTTTTTTGTTTGCTTATTTGACTTTCTGTTTGCAGTTGAAAAACTATGTTTTCATTGCGGGGAATGATTGAGGAGCAAATCAGGGAGTAAACCTGTCTGGCAAAGCCAGCAAGCTAAAAAACTCAGTTACACCACCTTTCAGGGATTTGAAGTTTGTTATTATAACCCACCTCAGTAGTCTCTTCTCCAGAATAAATGGTTACAGTTCTTTTCAGCCTTTCCACATAAGTCATGTTTCGGAGGCCTGTAATAATTTCTGTCACTCTAGGCTACACTCATTCTAGTTTGTCCACAACCTTTGCAAAATGTAGGGCCCAAAGAGTGGATATATCTCTCAAGGTAAGAACTCACCAGTGCCGAACAAGTCAAGAGAATCACTTCCTTTGACCTGCAAGTGATGTTCTTATTAATACAAAACAATATACTATTGGTATTAATTGTAACAACAAACACACTGTTGTTTTATATTCATCTGTCTTATATTTATATTCACCCACTGCAGTGTCTAAGTTCTTTTCTGAAGTACTGTAGGTACTTCCTCCCTACCTATTCCACTGTCTATAGTTGTACATACAGCTATTACCTCCCAGGCATAGGACTTTGTACTTGTCCTTGCTGAATATCATTTGATTATTTCTCCAATTTATGAGGGTCATTCTAGATCCTAACCTTATCCTCCAAAGTGTCTGCAACAATAAATAATTTGGTGCTGCCTCTAAAATTGCTAAGTTTATGCATAGTCCCCTCCTACAAATCATTAATATATTAAATAATACAGGGCCCAAGACAGGTATCTAAAGGGATGCCGATACCTCTCATGCTGATATTAAGCATGATCCAATCAAGCATTAATGCATCCACTTTATAGTGCTTTTGGCTAGTCTGCATTTCCTTAGCTTTCTAATGAGAATGTCATGGGAGATGGTATCAAAAGCCTTGCTAAAATCAAGATACATTGCATCCACTGCTCTCCCCGAAAACACAAAGCTTGTTGCTTTATAGGTCACTTTGTTCATTTCCAGATCCTTAGAAGTAGATTCCTGCTTGATGGCTGGCTCCATGATCTTTCCAGGTATTGTGGTCAGACTGACTGGTCTATAATTTCCAAGATCTTCCTCCTCGTTCTTTTTAAAGATGGTCACTATCTTTTCCCTTTACCATCTGATCCCAACCTGTTTCTCTGTAACCTTTAGTTACATTTAGATTTATATTTCTCATCTTGGTATCTAATAGCCAGAAAAAAATAAAAATGGAAAATAAATCATCTGAGAGAAGTGATAGCAATGTCCTTGCCTGGAAAAAAATGGAATTGGCCACAGTTTATGAAATGAATCTGAAGCCATCGAAACACATGTGAACTTTCAAAGATGATAGTGAATGGCTCCAAAATTACCTCAGCCAAATACCTGTCCAGCCCAGCCAACTTGAGATATCCAGCTTCTCTAAGTGATCTCTAACCTGTTATTCTACTACTCAAGGTTACTTATCTCCTCTCCTTGCTGGCAGTTTCACTTGTCATCTGGTACCAAATTTATTCATAAAGACTGAAGTAAAAAAGGTGTCAAATACTTGAGCTTTCTCTGCATCATACTTTATTAGATTCTGCATTGTGTGGGAGGACTACACTTTTCTTGGTCTTCCTCTTACTGCTCGTATACTTGAAGGTTCCGTTTTATTGTCTTCTACATCTCATCCTAGTTTCCACTATTTGTAGGGCCCTTTGTGAGTTTTGAGTGTTCAGGAGGAGTTTCTCCCAGGCTTTCATGATTTGAGAATAGTCACAAACTAAGAACTCATTCTATGCACCATTCATGAACATAAACCACAGCTTTAATCAGGTCATATTCAATATCAGGAAACTGATCGGTTATAGGGGATACGTGTTTCCCCAGTCACAGTTAAAACACAATCATTAGGTAACCAAGAACAAATATAGAACAGCAAACAAGACATAAAGAAGTAAAACATGATGATGGGGAAGTTGAAAGATTTGAGGTTGTGTTGGCAAGTGTTTACATGGTTATCTAATCTTACCAGAACAAAACCCATAAACCTGGGCTAGAAACGTTTTAATAACGGATGTTTTTGGTGTATGGTGTGCCTATGAGTGAAAAAAAGTATTAAATTTTCTCTCTTTTTATCTTTTTCCCTTTCACACACACACACACACACCTGAACAGAAACATTGTTACCTCTAGGCATATAGTTATTTGCTCTTGAGGACAAAAAATTGCAACAAGCTCTCTAAGGAGAGGGATGAAAACCATAATATTTTTCAGACCTTAACATGAATCCCATTAACTCATTCCTCATACCATTTTGATGCTAAAACTACTGGGTTAAATTCTACTTCCATTTACTCCAGTGTAGTAAGAAATAGTTGATCCTCTGGATCCTGGTGTATGCAGAAGAGGTCTAGTTAGATGCCTTATGAATCTGCTTGTACAGAGTCCCATGATCATCACACCAAGATCTTCAATGCATATGCCTAGGCAAGAGTATGGAGGACTGGAGGCTGCTCAACACCTACCATCCCCTCTTTGGACCACTGAGACAAACTCCAAAGGCCAGACTGAGTCCAGACACTCAGTGCCTCAATGGTTGTAGCTTCTGCTAGAAAACAACAGATTAGAGCTGGTGCTGGCTGCCTCATGTCTCAATGAGGTGATGTCCCTCAGCCATTTTCCAACCAAGGACTGCCCATAAGGCAGTGAGGGCTGGGGTTTTGAGGCATCCTATACTCACCTTGCTCTGGAGGTTGCAACATTCTGATATTTTATAGGAGCTACCCCACCACAAGTAGCCCCAGCATATTCCCACCAGGCCCCCCAGTCAGATGCAGTTTACTGTCATACACAGAATGTAAATCTTGGGTGTGAATCCTGGATCACATCACTTATTCCAGAAGGCTTACTATAGCATAACTGGGAGCAGAATTTGACTCGTATTTAGCCTATAGTACTTCAAACAAAGATTAGAAAGTGGTGATGATCCAACACTGGATTCACAAGTGGGATTCTACATAGTATTATTTATCAAATGAAGGGACTTTCCAGTAGTGCAGCTAACTTTGTAGTATCTGTGGTATAAGTCTTAGTACAGAAATGAGACTGGTGCTTTCTGGTATGCTTACATTAATAATATTGATACTGTCAATTAATTATACTAAATAAATAAATCCTGATAGTGTTTGCATTGGTTGAACTGAAAGATCTTTACAAAAAATATCCCTCCCCACCATTTGTACAGGGTGAAACTGAGGTTGGGAGCTGGGGGAAGGAGTGATTTGTTCACTAAGACACTGAAGGCCAGTGGCAGAGGCACAAATGAAATATGAAAATCATTCTGATTTATGTTTTGACTATGTCTGCATAGACAGGGAGACTCAGAAAAGAGCAGCTGTAACCAACATACATGGGGTCATATTGAAAACAGTTTGAATCAGTGGGTGTTAGATGACTATATACCTCTAAAATTATGGCCTTATGGCCACTGGAGTAAACTGGAAATGTTCCCATTTCCTTGTAAACATACAGATCTCGAAAGATTCAATTAATGATTAAAAAGACAGTCTCATTTCATTCCATCTTAATTTTTTTTTGCCCTCAGAAAAGTGCATTTTCTACCATAACTTACATTTACTGCAATACGTATTTTGCAATTTAAAAGTAGGGGTATTGTCAAGATATGGTTTTGTGAGAGTAATACACTCAGTATTTCTCCTCAAAGAGGATTCTTCAGTCAGTTATAGTGGCACTTGACATATGCTCAGAGAAAATACTTGGTGACAGAGAAGCTTGGCAAAGAATATAAAAAGCCAGACACAGCTGCATTCTCATTTACCAAAAAATGTGAAGCTTCTTACCTTGCAAGTTTACATTCTGTTATCATGCAATAATTCTGTTATGACAGAAACATGAATCTCTGTAGACATTTCCTTGCCCTGTGAGGATGTCAAAAGCTGCAACCTTTTTTCTTTGACACTGTTTTCTTTCCCCCCGCTTTTTTGCAGCCAAAAGTAATAAAATCATTAACTTACATTAATCTTATAATTTTTTAGATTAATACTTCTATAATGATCATTATGTCATTATGCAAAGCAGTGGTCAAAATATATAAGGTTACTTATTCTTAATAGTCCCGTGATCATGCTTTCAAAATTTTTTGAAAGATATGTTGCATCTATCTGAAGCATAAAGATGAATATTCCCTATGTACAAACTCATGCTATATACCCACCTACACCAGACCAGCACAGAGGGCTGTCCCCATATAAAAATAGAAAGCGAGAGGCAAAACCCCATATATTTACCTGAATCTAAGACAAGGTTGAGGGGGTGGGGGGGATCCCCCTCTCAGATTTCAGTTCTGGCTGGGACAAGTGGCTGCTGCAGCTCTCAATCTGGGCCCAGGCCTGGAGCCAGAGATGAAATGCTGCCTATGTTGAGCTAGGTTAGATCATGCTCTGGTGGAGGGAACAAGAAGTGGGAGGGAGTGTCAGGTGGGGAAACTGCATAATGGAGAGGAAGCATGGGGGAGATCTGTCAAGGGTGGGGGAAGAGAGACCAAGGGAGACCTTCAGTGTGCAGCTTCAGAAGAGTGTTGGGGAGACTATGCAAACTCTCTTCCACTGCCTGTCCCCTCCTCACCATTTACCTTCTACTTCAGCTTTGGCCCTGACCCTGACCTAGCCTATCTGGGAGATGCTGCCATTAACTGCCCCGAAGCCAGAACCACTGCAGACAGTAAGCAGAGTGGGGCAAGTGGCCAGGGAAAAGGCAGTGGGGTGGGGAGGCAGGTGGTAGAAAGGCAGGCAGAGAGCTTAGAGGCAGTCTGCACCTCCCACTGCTTTCCCTGCCATGGGAGGGATGAACTTAAGACAACCTCCCAATAATTAGAATCTATACATGAAAAATTATGACAATTTATAATTTTACATGTATAGAATCTAATTATTTGGGGATTGTCTTAAAGTCTGTGCCATCTAGGAATCAGATCAATACGTTATATAGAATATTATCATGGAGCCAAAGCCTTTCTGTTATGTGACAATCATTAGACATC
This sequence comes from Alligator sinensis, assembly GCF_000455745.1. Lineage (NCBI taxonomy): Eukaryota > Metazoa > Chordata > Crocodylia > Alligatoridae > Alligator > Alligator sinensis. Next base: position 77,069 of record NW_005842122.1, read on the forward strand.
TCAGCGTAATTAATGTTAGGATAAAATATTCAATGAGCAGAAAATGCCACCAGTTATCCCGTGGATAAAAATTGAGTTGGAGCACCACCAATACCTTTTGTAAGCGAAAACTGAAAGGTTATCTGTTGGTTGAAAATCACTTCTAGTGACTATATGATTAATGGTCTCAATGAAGGCTACTCTTGGAAGTAAAAATTAAAACCCAAAGTAGTTTGGGAGATTCAATGGGCAGGACTGCAAATGCAGAATAGGTTGCTGGCTCTATGCTGTTAAAGTTATCTGTAAACTGAAGCAGACATTAATTCTTTAGTCTGAATTCTTCATTGACTCTCCAGGGATTCACTTTAAACACAGAATAAATCCATGAGTGATCTGAACTGTACAGCTGTGGACAACATCCAAAAAAGAGAGCAAAATTATTTTCAGGCATTGGCTGATCAATTATAAGGAGAAAAGAATGATAACAGAAGATGGATATACACAATTACAATAATCTATTTGTATTAGGCACAGTTTTGGCAGTTTTTTATGAGAAGTTGCTGTATTCAGAGACGTGAAATATTGGAGCACACACAAGACGAGAGACAGAGGGAAGAAAAAAATGACCACACAATCCAATGTAAAGTTCTGCTAGAAGTAGCTAAAAGTCAAAGCTTCAGAATCAGTTATTTCAGAAACCTTTGTTACAGACTCAGCTCTTAAAATTTTTCAGACACATCTTCATTATATGTATTATTTGGTTTTAATTCAAAGTGATTTTATGTGTGATGTAAGGCACTCATCACATATAAAACCTTCCTTTGAGCTAAATTCTGCAAGTCCATGCTCAGTATTCAGTAAACATTAAAATCATTATTCAAAGGAAATGTTTAAACATCCCTGCACAAAAACTGAGTAAAGGTATGTTGACTTGATCCATGCTTTGGGTGCTAAATACCTTTTCAATTTACTTTCTTTAGAGAGTGTGGCAGGTGGGATTAATTGAGAAATTTGAGTTAGCAGATGCTAGATTTCAACTGCAGGAGGAAGGTGGGGAGAGGACTGTTTTCAGTGATAGGCCCTTAGATATGCAAGTCAAGCCTCCAGCTACCCTAGCAGGTAACTTCTGGAGCATACTGCAGAACTTCCACTTTGAAATTCACCCCTATGTAAAACAAATATTCATGAACCCTTAGGAACCATTTAAGAAGTACAGAAGAACAAACAGAAAGGCTTTGCTTTTTCCTAATGAGATCCATCCTTCAGAACATTATCTGTCCTACTAGCTAACCTCAGCACAAGTTATTTATTTTTCCCAAAAAATCTCTCTAGACATAGCCTTTTTTAACTAATAAAAAGGAAAGAGTGACAGCCTGAATAGGTGTTTAAGTAGTGCGTGTTGGTAGATGCCTCCTTCTCCCTTTCATCACGTAAGTACCTCTTATGTTTTCCTCATGGTTTTTTTTATTTATTTATTTTTGTACAGCTCTGAGGATAATGGATTCTCACAGAAATGTTGTGAGGTTAATTAGCTGTATAAAAGTAGCTTTGGATCCTTGAGAGGAACTGTATAACTGTGTAGTGGTTTATTGCTGTTAACTGCTGTATTATTTTAGTAAGATATTAACTATAATTAGAAATAATGGAAGAGTACCAATATTTGTTGCTGATGGAAATAGCACCTCTGTTGTTAACATTCATGCTAGTCTTTCTCATATCCGGAGTGCTTTTTTACAATGGGTGCCATTACAAAGTTGATGTTTACCAATGGATGCTAGAACCACCAAAGCTTTTTCATTTACTAATAGTAGAGGGAAATATGATATAAATATTAACTACAAACAGTAACTATTGGGAAAATTATCTGAGTTATTGTGGGGTACTGTTCCACAGGATTGATATAGGGTAAAACAGAAGCTAAACAGTCATGCTATAGGGTTTGGGGTTATAGTCATATTAGTCTAAGGACATAGGCAGGCAAGGTTCTTTGGGCAGATATGATATCTTTTATTAGACCAACCAAGTAGTTGGAAAAACGTTCTTTACAAGCTTGTACCCAGAAGCTTGCACATAATTTTTTTCCCCAACTACTCAGTTGGTCTAATAAAAGTCATGCTGTTAAACATGCTTGAAAACTCTTCATTTATCCTATAGAGGATTATTTTGTGTGTTCTTCATGATTATGACCTACATTTTAAATCTAGGTATTGTGTTAGAGTGCTGGTTACAGTTTGTAAGTTAACTTAATGTTACCATATTTGTAATTGTCTAAAGCATCTGAAGGGAAGAACTGAAGGTTCCAATTATATACGGTGTTTGTGCTTGAAGTATTTGCTTTATCATATTAGTTGTTATGCTTCTTTGAACTCTGCTTTTAGCTAATATTCTGTGATGTGCTTTCCAGGCAGGCAGAATTATAAAGAATGAGTGAGCTTTTCCTGCACAGAGAAAGCACATCCTTACACATGTATAGTTTACTACTCATTGATTTGTGATCCTTCAGCCTAGTAACTAGCAAGTACAGCATTTTTATAATGATGGTATTGATGCAACTCAAACAATGTAATTAGTTATATGGATATAGATGATGTAAAGCTTTCTGAATGCTCAGGAATCAATGCATCATTGGAAATATTAATAAAAACCTACTATATTGTTTTCAAGGGCAAGGAATTATTTCATGTTATTCATTTGCATTGAGGCCTCTCTTCGGTTTTAACTAGCACCTGCAATATATTGTAGAATGGTTATATGGCAGTAGTCATCTATAGGTTATCAAGAGCAATTGATTTACAGATGATAGGTTTGTTCTTCTGTGTTGATAAATGAAAAAAGTCATCCACAAATGTTTGTCTCATAGAAATGAGTGCACATTTTAGACTAAAATATATCTTTTGGATATTTCCATTGCCTACAGTAGGATTCACTCCAGCGGTAAATGTTATATTTAAAGTTACCTACCTGCAGCTCTCCTGTTTCAGGATTTTATTCTGGGTGACTGAAATTAGATGAAAGTTGTTGTTGCTTTCTGTCTTGTTTTGGGTTTTCTTCCTCCACGATGTGGGAATAGGAATGCTACGGTATTTAAACCAGAAGTCTATGGACCTTTCCTGTATATTTTCCTCACCAGTCTTCTGGGAAAAAAATTGCTAATTATTCTGTGTTTTTTCTATCAATATAATCCTGGTCAGAGCCATTTTATTGTCTCAAATGCATTAAAAACTTGATGGATAGTAAACAAGAAGCCTTTGTGCAATTCTAGTCAGTCTTCATTTTTCATATCCACGTCCCAGCTTGCTTTTCCCTTCTTCTAAATACACTACAGAGACCTCTATGTGTCTGGAGTATAATTGAAGTGGGCTGGTGGGAAAGCCACTATTTTCCATAGAATCATATTCTTCCACCCTGGCCTTAGTAGTACTTGGCCAGTAGAAAATTAAACATACTTGCATTTGATGCAGGTGCCTTACTTTATTCAAATCAATAGGATTATTCATATGTGATTGAAAGCAGAATTTCCCTTCTGTTACCATCTGAATGATGCAGTATTTTCATTGATTTTTGTTTTGTCCTATTTTCCTTCATCCTTTCATTACCTAGCTCCCATGCCTTTACAAAGTTGTTGCTGCTGCCGCGATTTAGTTCTTAAGCACTTAAGTGGCTTTGATAGACAGTGGAACATGTTTTGACCTGTGCTCCATTCTCAGAGAAGATTTCAAACTCTGTACCAGTACTGTAGATAGTGTACGCACCCTGAAAGTGGATTGTTTTGGATAAGAGTCTAAAATGCACATATAGTGGCTTTAATGCTCTTCCCCCAAAACTTATTTGAACAGAGTTCTGAAACCTTTATCCTATTAGCCTCTACTGTTACTACTTTCCTATTGTTTCCCACTCCATAGTCCTTTCTTTGACAGAAAATAAGTTTTGCAGAAAGTCCTATGTGGAGATGAAGATTGCTTTGCTCTTCCTCTGTTCCAGAAGGTTTATCAGTTGAGGGTGGAGGAGAGGTAAATGGATGGGGACCTGTTGTTTCTTCCTATGTCATAGTATGGCAGGGTAGCAGCTTAGCAGGGCAATTCCATACCCTGGGTAATTGCCTATGAGTGGGGCAGTACCAGCTGCTGCCCCTTAATGCCCTGGCTATTTATGTATCCCCCCCTTCCCCCAGGATACCAAAGGCAGCACCTGAGGCTGCTGCCCTGGTTGGCCTCCTCCTTTCCCTTACCCCTCCCTCAGTTTACTACCAGTAGCATGCAAGCACTGAGATCCAGGAACCTTTATTTTGGCACTAGGCCGTACCTGAACATTAGGCTATTGAAACCCTAAACCTGATTTGGGGTGTCAAGAGGGTTGGGTCTTCTTGGGCATCAATTCTAAGGCCCTGTCAGTTACTTGATGCATAGAGATGTGTTCCAATAGAGCAGTAAGCAGTTCTGACCCAAGCATATTAACTATAGTTATTTAGCAGAAAAAAAACTGTTTCTTTGCTAAGCGGAAGGCAGATATGATATCCAATAGTTCACCAGGCTTCTGATTTACATTTGTCCTGAATTTAATTTTCCTACTTTTTTCTTTAAAATAGCTTATGTGATTTGAGGCAGAAAATAATGGGTGATTTATTTATTTATTTACTTAGCATATGCATTTTCAACATATTGTTTTAGCCATCTTATTGTGATGTCATCACATGTGCGGAGCTTAAAGGCCACCAGCTAGCATAGTAAGTGGACATGAGTCAACAGTGTGGGACTACTTATGTGCCTGACATGGTGTATAAGGCTATCTATGCTGCCACCTAGCACATAGTGAAAGAAGACTACTGGATAAAGAAAACAATATTCAGACACAACTCTGATGTGGTTCTGTTTGAGGCTTTGGTTTGAAAGGGATAGAAAAATGATCACACAAATGATCCCAGTATAATTTGTGCCAGTTTTGTACACTGATATAGATTATGCATGTGTCGCAGAGCACTGAGGTGCCCTGCTCCTAGAGAGGGGAAACTGCCGGGGAAAAGAGCCCTAGCAGGGAATAGGAGTCCATCTGTGGGTTGCCAGGGCAACTGAAGGGAGCAAATGACCCACACCTGCCAGCGGTCAGCTGCCTGTAGGAGGCAGGCCCTGGCTCAGGAGCTCCCTCAGCCATGATACGAGAAGCAGTGGGAACCGCAGGTACTGCCTAAGCCAGATAACAGAAGGCAGCTCTAAGATGTCGGACCAATGTGGTTACAGCCAGGCGGCTTATAGTTATGTTGTAGCCTAGGGGCTTGTGTTTTGTTTTGTTAGTACACCAGTGGTTTGGGTGAGGCTATTAGGGGTTGGAGGAGGCCTCATCAGGGATTCACAGCACAGTGTGAGGACCCCTGTGCCAGTGAGGGCGTAGCTTACGGGGTGCTTAGACCCCAGCCCCAGAGAGAGGCACTTTGGAGAAGCCCCAGTGCGGGCGTGGCGAGCCCCAGAAAGGGGGCGACATTATTGGAAAGCCCAAGTTGGGCACGGCGAGCCCCGGAGAAGGGAGCACCTTATTGAGAAGCCCAGTGTGGGCGCAGAGAGCCACAGAAAAGGGGGCGGCATTTGAGAGGCCCAAGCGTGGGCACAGAGAGCCCCAGAAAAGGGGGCGGCATTTGAGAGACCCAAGCGTGGGTGCAGAGAGCCCCAGAAAGGGGGGCGACATTTGAGAAACCCAAGTGTGGCCGCAGAGAGCCCCAGAAAGGGGGCATAATCGAGAAGCCCAGTGCGGGCGTGGTGAGCCCCAGGAGGGGGCACTATTGAGAAGGCCCCAGACAGGGGGCGACAGCGCAGAGAAGGCCCCAAGAGAGGGCGACGGCCCACGGAAGACCCCGAGAGGGCGAGGAGAGCCCCGGGGGGGGGGGGGGTAGGCAGCGTATGTAGAAAGAAAGATAGGGACAATCCAACGTCAAATTCCATTTGCGAGGCTTGGGGCGTGGTATCAGGGGTGGTTGAAGCCACGCATAGCCCATAAGGCTAGGGGGCTCCGAAGCACCTGTTGGCAGGACAAGACCCACGAGGGGTCCAGGAGTCTACAGGACTAGAGCGTACATCAGACCGTGTCCAAGAAGACATGAGGCAGCCTCCCAACCAATTTAGACGATCAAAGTCGTGGTGGGCGAGAAATAGAGGGTGCCCTTGGGCCAACTTGACACGGAGAGGGGGCCTTAAGGAGCTCACAGCCCTCCTGCAGGACCCCGCTGTTACAGCATGGATATGTAAGGGACAGATGTACACCTTTACCTGGCTGTTATTAATGCACTGAGGTGGTGTGAAAGCAGGTTTTGGTAAAAGCAGCTACCCTGAGATGAGCAGGAAACAGATGAAAGACAGATGACAATGCTGAGTGTCTGGGGCCTAATCCCAGCATGCAGGAGTAGGAGGGGCTGGTGCCAGACCCCAGATCTGGCCCAAGGACCTGCCCTCCATCATTCCTCTGTCCTATGGGGACAAAAGTTCGAGCACCAGTGGCATAGATCAAAAAAGAGCATTAATATCATCCCTGTATTGAGAACATTCTGAAAACTAATACAATGGGGGCATTGGCTTTTAATATGGAAGTGAAGTAAGAGAGACTCATGAGGCTAAACTGTCCGGATTTTTCATTTCCAGCCTGGACCATCAATACTTGGTGCTGGTGTTTCTCTGTGGTCTATTTATCGTTTTATAACAAAAAAGGAGCTACAGTGAAATTAGTAAGACAGGGACAAGGTCATACTAAACTCGTTGCCAGAAAATGAAATAGTTACTAGTAGCCTGGTAACACACAAACAAACAAGGTTCACAAAAATTATATTTATGCCTTCTAACATAAGGATCTCCATGGAAGACAGATATAGAAATCTATCTGTCTGTTGATTGAAGGCACAATCTAGCTCACTATGTAACAAAAAAAAAAGGGGGGGGGGCTTAACAAATAACACAAGTGGCAATTGCTGTATATCCTGTTTTCTGCAGGAAATAGCAGATTTTCTCAGAGAATGTTTAGCATGTGTCTGCGTATGGTAGGAACATTTCCTATTTCCTGCTGTATGAGTCACTACTTCCAGTTTAAGAGCTCAGCTGCAAAAGCTAGGTCAATTTTAAAGGAAGTCCTCAGAAAATAAAATTTCAATGCAAAAACAAAGCCACCTGTGAAAAATTATTTTTAAAAAATGATAAAAAGTTGTGTGGATTTTTAATATTCTGCAGTCAACTTGCTAGCAGATTTGATCTCTTTGAGAGCACAGCTGCTGGGACTAGCTTTTAAAAAAAAAAAAAAAAAAGTAAAAACTCTTTTTAACAGATGGAGAGCTGCAAAATTGAAACCTGTAAGTATTTGAGGAAATATGCTATGGATTTTGGAATTATTCAGGGTCCTAAATTATGTCAGATTTTAGTACTTGCGAAGAAAAATAAATGTATAGAAACTCAGAATTAGTGAATCTGAAATGGATTTGGATTGAATAACTGTGTTGAGTGCCTCTGTTTCCTTGCCCTACCCAATATAGATATTGCTAATCCTTGAGGCTCAAAAATGGAGACCTATTGTGCATTCTTAGGTGCCTTTTCTTTAGTCATGGATTCTTCCGAGGGTAGAAGAGAGAATTTTTTTAGCAGGGAGTAGAGCTTCCAAAGAGAAGAACAGGATAAAAATATTTGATGGAATCTGAATTAAAAGCTCTATGAGAGAAAAGAGGGGTGGAAAATTAAGTTTATTTGGTTGCGGGGAATAGAAAATAGAAATATAAAACCCAGAAAATAGAAAACCATGAGTTGGGAAGATTTTGGTGATTTCTCAGTCATTGGTATTTTGCTGATTTCACATACAGTGAGGTCAGGTTACAGTATGTTTGTAACTAAAACCCCAGAAATTATTAATTTTAAATACCCCCAAATGTGGAATGCTGTGTAACTAGCAAGACTAGCAAATGTTAAATATAAAGAACAAGTTGGAATGCTAAGTTTCATAAAGATGAATATTGTTACATAATAGGCAGTGTTCCGCATTCTCAGTTTTTTATTTAACTCCCCCCCCGCCCCACCCCAAAAGTAATTTTTCAGAGTTTATATTTGAAACATAAAAACCAGGATGAAATCAGGATAAAAGGGAAAAAAAAATCAGTTTAAATTGGGGGAAAGTTGGCAGTGAGAGAGGAAGGGAGCAAGTCTGGGACTAGGGAAGGGGTGGGGGAAGAGGTACGGCGGCACAGTCCATTGGCCACTCCCAGTGGTGCACCAGGGAAGAAAGCGGGGAGAACTGTCAGTGGGTGCGGGACAAGGCTCTTGCTGCTACATACCCCCTGGCAGGGTTTGTCACAGGCCAGCTGGGCACTGTGAGTGTATCAATTTTATCACAGGCCAACTGGGCTGTTTGATTCAGTTTCGGATTGAGGAGGCAAAGTTGGGTGTGGAATAAAGGCAAATTTATTATAGCTTACACGCACACAACAGTTAACAGAAAGATAAATGCAATAAGCAGATAAGGCAATATAAAAGAGCTAATAGTAAATCATAACAACAGATAGATAGATCAATCTGTCACAGGCCAACTGGGCACTGCGAGGGTATTAGCCACACTGGGCTGTTCAAAACAACAAATAGACAGACGTGGGTTGGCAACTTATCGATAGTCCCTCAATGCCAGGTGTG
>NW_005842122.1:86166-100070 GCF_000455745.1 Alligator sinensis
GGGTGATCCAGGCTGACCTGGACAGGCTCAGCAAGTGGGTGGACGAGAATCTGATGGTGTTCAACGCTGATAAATGCAAGGTTCTCCACCTTGGGAAGAAAAACCCGCAGCATTCTTATAGGCTCAGCAGTGCTATGCTGGCTAGCACTATGGAAGAAAGAGACTTGGGGGTCATCATTGACCACAAGATGAACATGAGCCTGCAGTGCGATGCTGCGGCTAGTAAAGCGACCAAAACGCTGGCTTGCATCCATAGATGCATCTCAAGCAAATCCTGGGACATCATTCTCCCCTTGTACTCAGCCTTGGTGAGGCCACAGCTGGAGTACTGCGTCCAGTTTTGGGCTCCACAATTCAAAAAGGATGTGGAGAAGCTTGAGAGAGTCCAGAGAAGAGCCACGCACATGATCAGAGGTCAGGGAAGCAGACCCTATGATGACAGGCTGAGAGCCATGGGGCTATTTAGCCTGGAAAAGCGCAGGCTCAGGGGTGATCTGATGGCCACCTATAAGTTTATCAGGGGTGAGCACCAGTATCTGGGGGAATGTTTGTTCACCAGAGCACCCCAAGGGATGACGACTAGGTCAAACGGTCATAAACTACTACAAGACCGATTCAGGCTGGACATAAGGAAGAATTTCTTTACTGTCCGAGCCCCCAAGGTCTGGAGCAGCCTGCCACCAGAGGTGGTTCAAGCGCCTACATTGAACACCTTCAAGAGCAAACTGGATGCTTCTCTTGCTGGGATCCTATGACCCCAGCTGACTTCCTGCCCTTTGGGCAGGGGGCTGGACTCGATGATCTTCCGAGGTCCCTTCCAGCCCTAATATCTGTGAAATCTATGAAATAAAAGGTTACTTCCCAGACTCAAGTTTATCCAATAAGCAAATTATGATGCAGCACCTTTAGGTTTGAAATTGACATCGCGCCGCCTAAATCCCAACCCCTTTTAGGCTTCATTTGAATATGCTTTCTTGGGATATGCTTTTCTGGAATGTGCTGGGTGTGCTAAGCAGTTAGATCCAGTTTTTATCGCTAAGGCTGAACCCTGAGCAAAAAACCGTTAGGCCAGCTAATCTCATAGCTACAGCTTTGCCTATGGGGCCCGGTCAGTTCTATAAACAGTTAATTTATAATTTTGGTTAAACTTATGACAGGCAAGTCACATTTGCAGTTTACAAACTTATAAACTAATATTAAGTAATATTACCTGTTTAGGCAAAATACCAAATGCCTCCAAGAAGCACATATTATTGCTTATTAATCCCTCTGGTTCTGGCTGTCACAAGGGTTGTGGGCTAGGGTGGCCTGTTCTGGGCTCTTCCTGGGTGGTGTGTGCCCCCGGATCAGCAGCAGGAAGCACATGGTGTTGCACCCTGCCTTCCTTCCCTGGCTGCATTCGTGCCTCTCCCTCCTGCTGCAGTAGTTTGCTGCCAGGCTGCCCTGACATTTGGGGGGGAGGGGAGAGTGGCACAGATGTAGACGGTGGGGACCACCTGACCCTGGTACCACAACCTCTTAGCCTGCCTGGGGTCAGAGCTGGGAGCCCTGTACCCCCAGACAGTGGCTCCAGCCCCATAGGCCTATGTGGAGCGGCTCAGTGCAGCACCCACCACAGGAAGTGGGGCCAGGTTCTCCTGGCTGCCCCCCTGGGGGGGGGGGGAGCCTCACAGCTCCCATTGCCTGGGGCAGGGCCAAAACCAGAGCCACCAGGGTTCAGCTTAGCCTCGCCCACCCTGGGAGTGATTCCCACAGCCTGGTCTACACCACCTGGGATCAGAGCTGGGAGCCTCACGCCCCCAGGAAGCAGTTCCATCCACCCTTCTCTGGCTCCCAGGTGGCCACTACCACCCCCTGCCTTTCACCTCTGCATGTGGCCACTGCCACCGCCCCCCCCCCACATCTGGACAGAAACTTGTGCCTCAGGTAACTGGAACAGGGGTGCTTTTAGCTTACCATTTTACAGTTCAAATCCCTGCTAACCAGCACAAGTGGGTAACAGGCCATTCTCTACTTGTGCCAGTTAACAAGGATTTGAACTGAAAAAGGGTGTAAATCAGTAAAAACTGAATGACTTAAAAAGCAGGGAATTTATCAGCAAAAATCAGTAAAAACTGAAGACGTGGAACACTAATAATAGGTTAGAGATTTTCTTAGCTAAGATTTATGGGAAAGAAATATATTCTGTATTGTTACCATTCCATGATCTAAAACTGCTGTACCCCTACTAATGTATAGAGATACTTCATCAATGTTTTGCCTGGTGCTTTAACATTTTGAATCTGTTTTTGCTGCCATATATGAGGGGGAAAGAGCAAGCCACAGCAGGTCACTTGTAAATGTTTACAAGGTTAGTGCTCAACTTCAACTTGCTATTAGCTGTGATCACTTTATCAGTTTGCTTTCTTTTCTTCATTTGCTCACCTTCCTTATAGTGCTCATATAGCTGAAGAAAGGTACCATATATCCTCAAATCCAAGGCAAGGCTTTATTCCCTCATACAACATTCATGGTGGGGGGAAGCCCCTTGTCTTGGATTTGCATACAAGGTGGGTGGTCAGGACTAGAGTCATGACTGCATCAGGTGTCTGCCTCCCATAACCTCTGCGTCCTTCCCCCTGCTTCCATTTACTGCTCTAGCCAAGGGCACAGAGAACATGGATGCTCCAGCTCTTGCCCAGCCACACAAAAGTGTCCTGGAGCTACAGCTGTCACAGCTATAGCTGCATGGCTTAAAGGGGCCGCAGCTTCTATGTCCTCTATGCCACAGGAGAGAATGGAGCCTGAGCCATGCTTGACAGTAACTAGTGAGGGACAGAGGACATAAGATAGGCCTCTATCTGCTGTGGGAGATAGAGGCTATGGGAAGCAGGTAGAGAGACAGAGGCTGCAGAGGCGGTTCATATATCTTGGAACTTGTCCTGATCAATAGGGAAGAACTGGTGGAGGATGTGAAGGTGATGGGAAACTTGGGAGGAAGCGATCATAATTTGATAGAACTGATGTTGCTAAGATGTGGAAAGCATGAGGTCAACAGAATTTAGACACTGTTTTTCAAAATATGAATTTCAACTGACTTAAGAAGATAGTAGGCATGGGGCTAGAGAATGACAAACTGAAAGATACAGGGGCCAGGAGGGCTAGAAGCTTCTTAAGGGGATAGCACTAGAATCCCCCAAAAAGCATTTCAAAGAGGAATGGCAAGAGATGGCACAAGGAGCTTCCAGGGTGTCTCAAATGCAAAAGGAAAGTATACAAACAATGGAAAGATGGGCAAGTCACCAAGGAAACATAACAGGAAATAGCAAGGCCTTGCAGGGACAAAATCAGGAAGGCAAAAGTAAAGAATGAGCTACACCTGGTGAGGGAAATTAAAGGCAACAAGAGGAGGTTCTTTAAGTATGTTACTAAAGAAGAAAGACCGAGGAAGGTGTGGCTCTACTGTTAAATAGCTGTGGCAAACTCTTAACAGAAGAAGGTGGAGTTACTCCAGAATGGCTTTGTTTCAGTCAAAAAAATAAAATAAAAAAATCAAGCTGCAACCAGATGGCTAGTAAAAATTCTTTGGATAAGGAAGAGGAAAATCTGAGAGAGAACTGTTGACTGTTCCTTTGGTTATCTTCAACTTGATATCAGGAAGTTACTGGAGGAGATCATAAAGAAGTCAATTTTATGTTACCTGGAGGAGGAATATCTAATGATGAGCACCCAGTATGGATTTACTGGGCATGTCTATCCATATAATTAATGTGAAGCAATAAACTCAGGAGCAATAAGCTCCAGGGCACACTTTGAATATGTGCCTGGGACTGAGGCACATTGAGCCAGATCAGAACAGTCCTGGCTGGCAAGAGCCCCTGTGTCAGTCTGCCAGCCCAGAGCTGCTTCTCCCTGGTTCAATGTGCTGCAGAGGGGCTGGTAGGGGCATGAGGGTAAAGATAAATTTACAAGTACTATCCTGCTGCAGAGTTAATTAGTTTACTCCAGCCTAATATGGGCATACATATAGCTATGAGGTGTTTACTGTGGAGCTAATTAGTCTACAGTGGAATAAACACCTTCTGTAGGTTCGCCCACTAAAAATAAATCATGACAGACAAAATTCATCTCCTTTGACAAAATAATTACTTGGGTGGGTAAAGGGAATGCTTTGGATATAATGTATCTGGACTTCAGCAAGGGTTTTGGCAATATGTTCATGGCCTTGTCCTGAATAAGCCCAGTTCCCTCACCTTTCCTCAGAAGTCCTGTTCCCCAACCCTCTACACATTTTTGTTGCCTTCCACTGGACTCTTGAAATTGTCCAAATTCTTTCTGTAGTGGGAGGTTCAAAACCGGACACGGTAGTCCAGATGCGGCCTCGCTAATATTGAATAAGCAAATTTATTGATACATAGTGATAACAGAAAGAAGCAGTACAAACAATCAAGAAATTCTATATATCTACCAAATCCTAGGGCTGTCATCAGAGTCAAAGTACATGGCCAGGATCTAGTCTTCACTCTGAGGCTCTTTCTTAGGTGTCAGCATGTCAGCAGTCTGGAGGTGGGATGCTGAGGCCCACAGCTAGAGGCGTGCAAAGCAGGCTGTATTTGATTTAGATTCGGATTCGGCCCAATTCAGGGGATAGTGATTTGAGTTGATTCGCATCTGAAGGTTCAATGCTGACTCAGAGAATCAGTGATTCAGCCATAGACACAGCTTTTCAAAGTTGTTTCTACATAACTCAAGGTACCAGGTGCAGTTTGTGAATGCTGAGATGCTGGGGTGGATGAAGCATCACAGGAGTGTGGGGTGTGGCCCCCACATGCTTGGTAGTTGACCAGAAGTACTTCTGTACTGCCGGGTCCAAAACTGGACACAGTAGTACAAATGTATCTTCACTAATGTTGAATAGAGGGGAAGAATCACTTCCCTTGATCTGCTGGCAGCACTGCTACTCATGCCATCAAGTAGTTCCGGTCCACTTCGGGGTCTGCCGCTAAGCGTGCAGGCCTCCCCCACCCTGTACCTCCCCAGCTCAGCAGTTGGCCATGGAAGGACTCCGGGTGCCCCCCACCCCAGTCCCAGGAGGCACCAGTTGCTGAGCCGGGGGTTGGGGGAAGGGTCATAGTAGAGGTCTGGAAGTGCTTCTGGTCCACTTCCAGGTCTGCCACCAAGTGCACTGGAGACCCCTTCCCCCCCATACTCCCATGGACACTCCGTCTGCCCCACCATCTCAGCATTCATGAGTTGCCTGGTACCTTGAGGTATGTAAAACAATCTTTTAAAGCTGTATCTCTCTCTGAATTCTAGAAACTCTCCAAATCAATTTGGAGGGTTCTGATTTTAATCAGAGAGATGAAAGGGTCTCATGATTTGATTCAGATTTGGAGATTCAGCTGCCAAATCAGGCTGAATCTCCACCAAATCAAATTGGTGACCGACGCTTTGGACAGCTCTAGCCCACACATCCTCTCCAGTGGGGTGTATGAGATGAACTGGTCATGTGCCATCTCTCCATGGTGGCCTCAGGGACCCTTCCCAGGGGATGGGGACAGGGATCCCTCTCAGGTAGAAGGATGGGGAGGGATAAGACAAAGGGAGGGACCCTTTGTTACTCTCAAGTCTTTGCTTTTGTATTCTCCTTTCCTCCTGATGACTCTTCATCCATGGCTATGTCTAGTTGCTTGTCTCTCTGTGGCCACATGTTCACATAGCTTTTGGGCCCAGGTCCTTTTCTGCAGAGCTGCTGCTTCTCTCAATTTGGTCTGTTCCCCCAACACCAGGTCTCAGCCACCCCCTGCTCTGAGGCCTTGCTAGCTGTTGTCACTTATGTTATGGTCAGTATGGTAAATCCTTCCTTGGTTCCCAAACTTTGTGTCCTTGTTTATTAAAGATGGGCACTATATTTTCCCTTTTCCAAACATCTGGGACCTCTGATGATCACTGTGAGTTTTATTTAAGATAATGGCCAGTGGCTCTGCAGTCCCATTACCTAATTCACTCAAAGTCCTGTGGCACTTTGCATCCATCCCCATGGATTTATACATGCCCAGCTTTTCTAAATAGCTCCTAACCCTTTCTTTCACTATTGTTGGTAGCTTACCTCCTCCCCAAACTTTGCTGCCAAGTACAGCAGTCTAGGAGCTGACCCTGCCTATGAAAACAGCGATAAAAAAGGCATTGTGGATTTTACACATCATCTGTATCAGGTTGCCTCCCCCCAGTTAGTAAGGGATCCATACTTTCCAAAATCATCCTCTTGTTGCTGGCATACTTGTAGAAACCCTTCTTGTTACCCCTTTATATCCCTTGCTAGCTGCAACTCCAGTTGCACTTTGACCTTCCAGATTTCACCCCTGCATACCTGAGCAACACTCTTATACTCCTCCATAATCATTTGTCCAATTTTTAACTTCCTCTAAGCTTCCTCTTTGTGTTTAAGCTTATTGAAGAATTCCCTGCTAAACCAAGCTTGTCTCCTGGTTGTACTAGTCTTTCTGTGCATTGGGATGGTTCATTTCTATGCCCTTCATAAGGTTTCTTTAAAGTACAACCAGTTCTCCTGGACTCCTTTCCCCCTCAGAATGGTCTCCCAAGGGATCCTGCCCATCAGTTCCCTGAGTGAGTCTAAGTCTGCTTTTCTGAATTTTGGGAGATTGCAAACCGAATATATGGCTGCAGTGTGATTAAAGCCACAGAAAAGTGAATGAGGTTTGGGATGCATTAGTGGACTCATTAGGTGTAAGAGACAGGAGGTGATAGTCACTTTACTAGTCACTGGCTAAACCTCATCTAGAGTAATGGGTGCAGTTTTGGGTTCTGCATGTTACAAAGGATGTGGAGAAGTTAAAGAAGGTCCGGAGGGTACAAGCACCCATGTCACAAGTTTTGCCTGTCAGCAGCTAGAGGTGCTGACAGCAAGGGTCCCAGAACCCAGAATCCCTGCACCTGTCTCCTCGACAGCTGGCAGGCTTTGTGGCCTCAGCAGGGGCTACCATTCCTGCAGCTTTCATCCTGCTGTGCCTTAACACACACAGTGTCACCCATGTCATGAGTTTTGCTTGTCCGCAGCTGGAGGTGCAGTTCTACCCAAACCCCTGCACTTATCTCCTTGAAACTTGTCAGGCTTTGTGGCCTCAGCAGGAGCCACCACCCCTGCAGTTTTCAGCCCACTGTGCTTTAACATGCACAGGGTCATCTAAGTCACAAGTTTTGCCTTTCTGCAGCTTGAGGTGCAGTTCCCCCCCCCCCCCAAACCCCTGCACCTATTTCCCTAAAACTTGTCCAGCTTTGTGGCCTCAGAAGGGGCTACCACCCCTGCAGTTTTAAGCCCCCTGTGGTGTAACACATATATACATGACATGAGATTTGCTGTCAAGAATTTGAGGTACAGTTCCCCCCAAACGCCTGCACCGATCTTCTTGAAGCGTGGCAGGCCTCATGTGCTCAGCAGAGGCTACCACCCCTGCATGTTTCATCCAAATCAGACAAAAAACAAAGTTATAGATATTTAATTAATTCCCCATTATACCCTATGTCCAGATCTTCGAGGTGGCTCCAAAGCCTTGGAGCCCCTTTGGCTGGATCAAAGCAAGAACCTGGTTCAGAGCTCCAGATAGGATCCTTGGCATCCGAAGTGGCTGGATCTGAAGCCAGATCAAATAGCTGCCTGCTTGCACAAGCCTAATGGTTTGCTCTGGGTTCTCATGACTTTTCTTTGGCAGCAGAAGCAGATAAGTATAGAGCAGGCCTTGGAGTTTAACAGCACCTTTCTCCCTATTGCCCCTATATTTGAGTAGTCTGGGAGCTACATACTTTACTCATAACTTGTCAAAGAGCAGCTCTTATTCCACTGTAAAACTAAATCTATCATTTTGCTGCAAAACAGCATCAGTAAGTATTATTCTGCTTTCAGTCATAATATGGAGGCTGGGGTGGTGCAGGCACTAAGACATATGGTTGAAATCTCAGGGGTTGCAAGTTTGAGGCCAGAGAAGAAGCACTTGCAGTGTGGCCCTGCCAGATTCCAATGAATCTGCAGATTCTGCTAAATATTTTGTCATACAATGGAGATGAAAAAGGACATAAGTTATAATATGGACTGTGTGTATAAGAAATCTTTATTGTATACTGAGAACCACTTCTTGTAGATTGCATTTTTCTCTTGCAACTGTGCAAGTCAGTTTCCTAATTTTTTTATCCAGGACCCAGCTTTTACTTCTCAGATATGGTATTATAGGTGCAGGGGACCTCTTGTTAATGGAGCTGAAATAATTATGCATATGTATTTATAATAGTGCACAAAGGAGATTTGTGCATGCCCTTAGCACACTGAATTCACAGTTGTAGTCATTGAGGATGAAAATTATGCTAAACTATTCTTTTCATGTTTTCAGGAGTTTGAAATATGAACTCAGTACTATGAGTGCCGAGTTGGGATCAAAACTTTAACTGAATAATAAAAACAGTGCCAATATTTTGATTATTTTCTTAATGTTCTTGAGAGAGAAAATCTAGAAAAAATAATTCACTGTGTAAAGATTATGTCACCATCAAATTAGGTAATTCTATGAGATGCGTCCAAAAATCCTGATAATTGAACATCCCACTGAAATGACTTATCTTCCTACCAGTGAAATCCAAGGGGATTTTGGCGGACTTAACATTTTCATGATCAAGACATTGTTACCAAAAACTCATGATCACTAGGTCTGTTGAGAGACAAGATTACAGCCTGTTTATGATCAGGGTCTCTTTGCAAGCTTAGATGCAGAATTAAGGGGCAGTTACAATTCCTTTTAATGATTACCCTTCTAAACACCAAATCAGGATACATTTACATTTTCCAATGATCTCCATTCTCTCTTAGGAGGTAGGGTACTACTACTACCCAAGTCCGAGAGAGGCAAGAGACAGGTTTACTGCCCAACCTGTTATTGATTACATCCCAGAGCACAAGTATAAGCACTCTAGGCCTATCATGCTACCTGGAACAATAGGACACCTGTACATGCATCCAACACTTGCTCCAACACATGCTAATTAGCACACATCAGAGCAGACTCAATTAATCGATCCTGCCAGAGGGTGCTAATTAGCTTGCTCCAGAAGATTTGGCATCACATGTATTCAGTGCCCCCACACTTCAACATGGGAGTGACAGCGCTTTAAAGCTTATCAAACAAGCTCCCTCACTGCCATTTTGAAGCATGGCACTGAATACCCAAGATTCTGCAGGCACTTTAATTAGAGTAGCTCGTAAGTGCCGCTCTAATTAAAGTGCTGCCCTACCCCTTTGCTCTCCACCCCGGAGCATGTGTAAAGATGCTCATTGATTCTTACCTATACTGGCTCAAGAAGATGCAGTAAAGAGGAGGAACTTGATGCGCAGAGTGGCCGCAGGTTGTCTTGAATTTGCTGAAGTTTTCCCAACCACCCTTTAGTTTACAAATTACATTTATATATGGCTTATTTTAATATTCTCTGATTGGTATTATTCAAATTATTTCATTGACACAGGGAAATGGACTAAACCATTTTTTCTGTGGAGTTGAAGGATTACAATTAGCTAGGGTTTTCTGTCACCATCTGGGAATGCTACATGCCATATTTCACTTTGCTGACTAGGCCAGTTGTAACATCTGCAAAGGTTCACTCTGGAAGGGGCTTTGGGCACCGCTTAGCATAAGTCCCTTGAAAATGGCCTAGCCTGACAACAAAAATTAACAAAGATGCATTATTATTATTATTATTATTATTATTATTATTATTATTATTATTTCAATAAGATTTTAGCTGGCTACATACAACTTAATTCTTATCAAAGGGCAAAACATCAGGGCTAGGGACAGACATTTGAAAAGCCTGAGCCTGAATCAATTAAATCTTTTCAGGTTAGTCTAATCTGCAAAACTTAAGCTGATTTGGAGGTGGATAGACATTCCCTTTTCATTTCAGAAATGAAGGCACATGTCTGCAGTGGCTCAGCCTAGAAGTTGGGGGATGCTAGAGCAGCCCTTCTATAGTACTAAGCTGAGAGGGGGTGGGTGTGGCCAGGCCCTGGCAGGATTGATTAACCCAACAGGGAATTGATAACAATGTTTATCACCCCTAACTCAAGTGTTTATCACCCTATTAAGAAAACAACGAAGGGATATTACTTGCTACCTGTTGATTCTTTTTTTGTCACAGCAGGGACTGGAGCCAGCATGTGGTCTGCTAGCTAATATGCAGATACCTCTCGGCAAGGAAGATGGGAGGGGGGAATTCCTGCTTAGCAGGAGTGGTGAGGGGGAAGGAAGGAACAGTCTGAAAGTCTCTGCTGGAGCTGCAGCCAAGGAGTAGAGGGGAGGGGCCAGCTCTGCTGTGGAGCAGAGAGCCCTGTCCAGCCCAGACAGGATGCTGGGGGTATCTGGTTTATCTTAAACGAGCAAGGGGTCTGGGACAGGCTTTGCATAAACTGGTCTGAGCCAAATCAGTTAAGTCTGATACTACATTCAACAGCTTTCTCAAACTAGTTTCAGCCATTTTCAGACTGGTTTAAGTGCACTGAATGTCTGTTCTGTTACAGGTTTAAACCAGTTTCTGTTCACTTAAACCAGTTTATGTGCAATGTCTGTCCCTAGCCCAGTTGTTAATGTTAGATGATATTGAGTACGTCCCAAGAAGCCAGTACGGGCGGGGGAGCATTGTTTGTTATATATAAAAACAATAGACGACCCTAATATGAGGACCTTAATTAAACAGATTCTTGTTCTACTTTCCCAGGCTACTGCTTATGACTTAAGTGCAAGTTTATTTGTTATTGACTAAACTTATTGGTTGTCTACACATGTGCAGAAAGACGGCTCTGATGCTTAATCAAGTCTGCTAGAGTGTGGCAATTACTGCGCTCCAGTAGACTCTAGCATCATGTGTATCAGCATTCCTGTGATGAAAAATGGCAGTGGGACACTTTAACTGTTGTTAACAGTTTAACAAGCTTTAGTGAAAGCATCTGTACTACCATTTTTCAGCATGGGTACACTGATGCATGTGACACTCTGAGAGATTTAATTAGAGCCACTCTCAGAGCCACTCTAATTAAAATGCCTCCCTGCCTCCCAGAGTATGTCTATAAATGCCCATTGATTATTGATTGCATACCAACTTAAGCAGATAATATTGATGACATAGGATTTTACTAGGTCCATATTCTGTATCGGTCAGGATGGGCTGTCAGTCATTGACTATGTCTGCAGCCTCCATCATTAAAATTGCCTAATGCGAGAGTTAATATCAGTCCCACTGGAAGATATTTCTGTTTCTTCATGTTTTTTACCTAGAGTTTCTGAGGATTTTAGTTGATGGGACAGAATAGATTGAAGGCATTTGGAGTATTTCTCTCTTTATGAACCTTTTAACTTCAGAGCACTGTTAGAGTGCTGGCAGTATTTGAAAACTACAGTGCTATCAGCACTTTATTGATTCTCAATAGCAAAAGTGTTAAAATGCTGTAACCCTCCATCATCTAATGTTGCAAGTACTCACAAAATGCAGTCATGAGGTTTGACTGGTAAGTAAATCCAAGCAAGGAAGTTGGTGTTTTCACCAATACTAAGTAGTTGCATGGCAATGGACTACAGCTACAGTAATTAGTGAGCATGAACCAAGGAGTAAAAAATGTAAAAATAACTAATGATCACTGCAGGTCCCCTAGTTCATGGGCTGTGTGTCTGAGAGGGACCTTTGCCTGAAGCTGTCTCCATTCTGAATAAAGCTGTTGAGAGCAATGTGTGCTGGTGCTTGCTCCCTGCTTGCTCTGGCTAGTGAGTAACAGGATCCATGGGCAATTGGATCATCATCTCCCTAGTTGTTGGGCACAGCATGGAGTCGGGGTGTAACAACAATTACTTTCAAAAACATTCCCTTATTGTTTTAACTAAATATTGCATTCCTGACAAAGCAGCAGTGATTTACGGTGCTGCACACAAGCAAATCACTTACAATCTTTGCATCTTTTCTGGGTTTTGCGGTCACCGGTTCTTAGACAAAAAGCACAACATCCACTCATGATTGGAGTTCTACTGGGGTGCACTGTGGCAATTTGTAATTTAGGGCAGTCATACCAGACCTGACAGACTTGGACACATTATTTGTATCCATCATTCTCCGTTTTATTTGTCTGTCAATCAACTGTACTCCAAGATCCTGCAAAAAAAAGTTCCATCTTCTTAAATGTGATCTTTGCTTCCAGTTTGCATTGTGGCCTAGCCAAATGATGAGGCTGGCAATGGCAGCCACATCCAGCATAATTAAAAATGGTATCATTGGCCACCTGTTGATTTTTTTTTTTTTTTTTTTTTTTTTTTTTTTTTTTTTTTTTTTTTTTTCCATCTGCAGGTGGTCATATGGAGTAAGTGGTCAAAGTTATATACCCCACCCTTGTTTTTATTGTAGTCATGGATGATGTCTGGTTTTCTGACAGGTCATGGTGCGTGCTTGACAGCAACAGCACAACTTTGGACTTCTTTGGAACATGGGAAAGTAGGGTGAGTTCCCCATGAAAAACAGAAATGGTTGAAAACATTTCCCTTCAATTTGCTTGCATTTTGTTTGGGATATGGGCCTTGTTTTTCTGAATCCTACCCACATAGGTCAAATCCTACTGTACCAGTCTTTCTGCCAGGTCAGTACTTGTCAAGAAATTGTCAACCTTGCATTTTTTTCAAAGTAGCTTAGCTACAACAGGCTGGTGTACCTCAACATGTTTGAGGCACTCTCCTGGGAGGTAGGAGATGTGGGTTTCAATTCCCTTGGGCTGAAGAAGACTAGGAATCCAGGTGTCCCCTACCCTGGATAATTTATATAATTACCTATGCAGCCATGCTTCACAATGTGACTTCTTTATATTAAGTCTTATAAGTGCATATCCAAAGGATTGGGTTCCAGGTTCTGGTTTACAAGTAGACAGAAGACAAATAGACAGAAGAATGTGCCTTGTAGCCCAGATTGAGGTGCTTCACCTCTGAACAGGCATGGGAGTTCTGACACGGTCCTATACGTAGTCTTTATTATTAGCTATCTCAGGGTTTCTTCCTTCTCGTTGTGCATGTGATTTATTTTGGAGTTTTGTTTTTGCTTGTTTGGATTGCAGAAGGGTTGTAGTGGCATTGTAGCCATAGGGGTCCAGAGACTATGGAAGAAACAAGTGTTTGGGGGGGGTTTGTTGGGGGTGAGGTGATATATTTTTATTAGACCAACTGTATAGTTGGGAGAGATTCTGAGGTGTGCATCTTCCTTATGCACTATATAGGGAGTCTAAACACCTACCACTGAGTTTTGGATTCTATCTTGGGGGATCAGCTGCCTAAACGTTGAGCATTGTGGCACCTGATCTTGAAGTCCTAAAGTCCTCCTTCTTTGGATCTGGTACTGGACATTTCCATTTTTAGGTATTTCAAAGAAATATGTACTACTCACATATAATTAGTTGCCAAAATATTTCCTCCTGTATGCAGCACCCCAACTACAGTTCATGTGAGACTCATTGTGGAATCTTGGGGTGCTTGTACACATGAGGGGGGTTTAGTCCTTAGAGTTAAATTTTATGCCTGCTAAATTGAAAGAGTGGGTTTTCAATTGAAACCCCACTCTTTCAATTTAGGGATTTCCATAACGGTTATGTGAGGGGCCCAACCTTATTTATTTTTTTTTTCAGAGGAACCTACCCAGTGGGATGGGTAAGTCCCAGAGCTGCAGGGGGCCCCAGTCCTTCCCACAATGGCAGTGATGCCCCCTGGGGCCAGCTGGATGGGCTGCTAACTCAGGGGCAACTCAGCCCATCACCAGCTTGCCCCCCAGCCCTGTGAGAGGCAGGCAGGCCACCAGTAAAAAAAAAAAAAAAAAACAAAAAGAGAAAAAGGACCAGGCCCTCCCCT
>NW_005842122.1:100505-104281 GCF_000455745.1 Alligator sinensis
CTGTAAAGCCTGCCCACCTCACCTGCGGCTGGGTAGCAGGCCGCCTAATAGCTGCAACACATCATTGCAAACTAAGCTACATCAATAGTAGTTTAGGTTGCAACAATTTAAACTCATTTTAAACCCCCAAAACTACTACATGTGTAGATTGTGATTTTATTAAGCCACACACAGTGACATTTTCATCATGTGTACGTGATAACAGTATGATGAGTACAAGCACCCTTGGAAGCATTGCCAAAGCACTCTTGTCATTATGTTAATTTACTTCTTATGTTGCAAGTTTCTTTTTTTAAATGATTATGTATATACTGACTTATTTTGCCCCCCTCAGTGTAACTTGGGCCCCCTCTACATCTTGCATTTCAGGCCTGAGTAACCAGTTAATTGTGCCTTAGGTTGTGACCTATCTACACAATCAATCAATTAATGGTATGGTAAAACAACCAATATACCACAAAATTATTCCACAAAAAAATACAATGACTTTGTGGCTTGTTCTTATCACACCATTAATTGAAGGTGTAGACAAGTGTTACCTGTGACTGGGAGCCGCCTCAGCTGACAGGGCTCCCAACCACAGAGATGCACCACCTGCTGTGAGCCCTGCAGCTGAGGAGGCTTGCAGGAGAAGGGGACAGCATTCCAGGCTCTGCTCCATCTGTGAGCCTCATCAGCTGATGAGGCGCCCAGCCAGGGCAGCACATGACACATTGCCCATGCTGTGAGTCTCCTCTGCTGTGGAGCTTGGAGCAGCAGAAGACAGTGCAAGGTTGCAATCCTGGGCTCCCCATGCACTAGCAATAAGAAGTGATAGGATCTGATGCTTGATTGCCACAATCACATCCCCTGCCATGCTTGTATGGCATAGCAGGAGGCATGATTGTGTGGGTCATGCATCAGATCCTGTAATGCCTTTACCTGAATGTCTAGAGGGGCCCTTAGAATCATCTGTCATGCATTACCTCTGTAGGGCACTTAAGGAAAGATATTTATATCTCATTAAGAATTTTATGGTAAGTAATTTCTCATTCAAGGTACTGAAAGGCACCACTCTGCATTTTGCTTGTGATTTTACATAATTCATCTAAATATAGTTAATTGCAGAGCTGTTTTATTTTTGTTGTGTTCAACATATTCATATGCTTCAGGTTGCTTGTATTGTTTCATAATGCTACCCCCCCCCCCCCATGTCTATTTTGGTATATAGGTGTACCTTGAATCAAGTTCCCATTTGGGTTGGGTTTTTTTAATGCCTGTTTTCAATATCTTATATAGTCATGGTTGTATCCTGTCACAAAATGCAGCATAATGTTTCAGGTGAACAGTTTCTCAAGGTTAAGTTCACTTATGCTCTGATCCTGACACTTATGACCAGATAAACCCTATCCCATCCTCACGTCATGCAGCAAGTTCTGATTCAGCTAGGAAGTAATTTAAATATATATTTTAATAGAGATGGATTTAAACATTTGCTTAAAGTTACACAGTGCTTTTCACTTAGAACCTTCAAGAGAAATTATTATAAAAAGATTGAACATGGCAGGGGGGTATCAGGCAAAAGCAATAACATTTTGTATTAAGCAAAGTTCTGATTCAAAGGAAAAATCATTATAAATTATTTTTAAAAATTAGAAGGCCAGAAGGGACTTTTGTGATTATTTTTTTCTACTTTTGTTTTTTGCACTTTATCTGAACAAAATTGGGTAATAGTCAAGAGATTCGATCTTACAGCTAGTGTCACAAAATTAGACCAAAGGGCAGATTTGCCAATGTCACAAAATTAGACTAAGGGGCATGTGTAATTCCTTTTAATGCTAATGGATGTTGTATGCTCTCTAGGAGAAAAATATACCCTGAAGTGCTATGATTTAGAGTGATTTCATTTGTATGTTACATTATAGCTGATTTTAATAAAACGTTATATTCCAACTTATTAATTGATATGTTTAGATAATGAAAGATGCTGAAGATATTTTAGCATTTTTATCAATATATTAAAGGCTCCAGCACTGTTGTTGCATGCTTGCAACTCTGTCTGATTTAATAAAGAGCTTTGCTTACAGAATGGCTTTGGGGTGGTCTTATTGTTTTAGACTAGATCCTATAAGTACCTAAACCAGTTGATTGCACTTTGCAAAAACAGACGCTCTTACAAAAAATTGAAGTCTCATCTTTTATACATAAGGTTCATGACATGTTGACATCTGTGTGTGTGATTAAAGGGATGCCTAATGTACAGTCCTGTAGCAATCTAACTTGCTTGAATCATGTTGTGGATCACCTCAG
Organism: Alligator sinensis; assembly: GCF_000455745.1. Lineage (NCBI taxonomy): Eukaryota > Metazoa > Chordata > Crocodylia > Alligatoridae > Alligator > Alligator sinensis. The sequence continues at coordinate 102,795 of NW_005842122.1, forward strand.
GAAAAATAGGGATGAAATGAAACTGCTATAAGTAACACCTGTCTCTTGGAGAATACAGTTGCCCTGGGTAAAGTGTACATGGAAAATTAATCAAAATACCCACATTCATTTATATATATAAAAATAAAAAATGAATGTTATATACATAAAGTGCTTAATCAGAGAAATGAAGTCCCACCTTTATTCCAGGAATTACAGTTTGTCATAATTGTAATTGCCTGCAGTACTACTTTGAATGAGAGATGACACTTCTGCTTCATTCATCCACCATGTCATTCATCTTAAACCAAGGATTTTGAAGACAGACAAATCAAAATAGAGGAATTTATGATAAGCCTTATTTTGATTGTATTAATGGATTCTGACTTATGTCCTGTTTCAGGTTTTCCTACTCTTATATTTGTAATAACTACTGCTCTAGAACGTATTTTTTAGGAATTGTCATTGAAGTTTTTCCAAATAATTAACATTTTGCAACACTGTGTGCGCAATTTTGTTTTTTTGTTTTTTTGGTTTTTTTTGCTATTTCTTATGTCTAATTGACTGTTAGTGGTAATGTGATTTTGGAGCAACTGACAACAGTAAGGTGTGTGGTATGGGGGAGGGAGGTGGAGGACCTATAATTTTATATGAACTGAAAAGATGCAACTCACAAGCTGGCAAAAATGCCTATGTTGGACCTGCAAAGATCTGAATTGAGATGGGTGGAAATGAGGCTTACAGAAGTTACGTATGGGTAAACCTTAGTTTCATCTGAGTAAATAAGCACAGTGCAGAGAGGACTGGAACTGAAGGGTGCCATAAGAGTCTAAAGCCACCTTGGTTTTTCAAAGTACTGCTAGTCAGGAAATGATGGATTTAACGTAAATTCACAAGTGGGCATGGTCTGTCCCCTAAAAGGTTAATAATTAAATATAATGCACTCTGTCTCCTTGCAATCCTAAGGAAGAACCAGTCATAATTAGGCCCTATATTCATATAAGCACTTATTCATAGAGACACATGGTGAATGTAGCACACCTTGACCTTTGCTGTGGTCAGGTACAGTTCTGAGATGTGTTCCTGGGGTATTCTCAGTCCTTCAGGAGTGCCCTTCTGTCCCAAATCCCTCTCTGCTGCCTGCTGCTTGACCATGAGAACCAGCTGAGATTTGCCAGGAAGGAAGTCTTTGACCTGTGGTTCCTTATCCTTAATCTCACCCAGGTCTTGCCAGCTCTTAGCAGAAGGAATTTTGCCAGCTACAAGAAGCATACCCTTGTCTGCTCAAGCACTAAGAAAAGATAAGATTTTCTCCTTCCTTCTAAGATACCTGCTTTTATGGGCAGATGCTTTATAATCAGAGTTGTAACACACTTAGTGTTAGTGATAAAATGTAACAAAAAAGATTATTATAAGAACAAGAGCAAACATAAGGCATCAGTAACAATATATTAAAATATAGACAGAGTTATAGGAACAAACAAATAAAAGGAAATATCAGACTGATA
>NW_005842122.1:104291-106107 GCF_000455745.1 Alligator sinensis
ATCTTAAATCCAAGGAAGTTTCTATTCAGCCCACTCTGTGTTTCCTATGCTCAGGAAAACTAAAGCAAAACCCTTTCTCTCCTGGCAAGGTTTAAGTATAGTTTCTTATCTATCCATTTACATATGTTATGCATGGGGTTCTTGGGGAGCCAATACTATGAATATAACTCCCTTCCCCCTCAAGTATACTTTTACCAGCCTAGAACCCTTTCCTGATCGGATTATTACTAGGAGAATATCTGTATCCTATCATTTAGCCAGGATAAATTGGGTTGGGGCATGGCTTTGTTGGCCCACCTTTTTTAGGGCCTTCCTCAAGAGAGGCAAGCAGGCTACCCCTGAATAGGCAAGCAGGATTCTTGGTAGCTGCCTCAGGTTCTTTATGTCCCTTACGGAGTCCTGTGACCATAACACCAAGACCTTCAATTTGCATACCTAGGCAACAGTATAGAGGAGTCAAGGCTGCCTTAGACCTACCAACCACTCTTTAAATCAATGAGACAAGAGTTCAAAGTCCAAACCAAGTTCAGACGTTCAGTGCTGCAGTGGGTGTAACTTCTGTCACAGAACAACAGATTACAGCTGCTGCTGACTGCCTAAGTGAGGGCATATTTTTTTCAGGGTGATGTCCTTTAGCCTTACTCTAACCAAAGAATACCCTGAAGGCAGTGGAGCTAGGGTTTTGTGGTGCCCTCTACTCACTTTATTCTGGAAGTTGCAATATTATGTCATTTTATAGGAACCCCACCCAGTTGCCATTAGACCCTCTAGTTGGATGCAGTTTCCCCAGGACCTCCAGCCATATCCAGGACCATATAATATCTGACCTATCCAACAGATACTACCTCTTACTTAATTTTCCCACTTTGAGAAATGGCCTGAATATCTAGATGTTATTTATATAGTCCCTTCTTTTAAAATGTAAATTTTTCATTTGTTTCTCATATGCCAAAGAGCCCATCCCCAAGGGGTTGTTTGCCTGGCTATTTAGCATCCCCTTGTCAGATGCTAATATTTTAGTGACTACTTCTCTCCAGCTGTCTGGCTTTGAACCCCACCCAGGTGAGAAACTTTTTGATTAAGGAATAACAATTAGAAAGCCATTATCATGTTATGCAATCCTGGTCTTATTATGACATACAAGAAATACAGTTTCTATCAAATACCACAGTGCATACAAATATAAGGATGATACAGCTGAATGCTGTATTTATCTTTTAAGACCTCACATGCCATATCAAAACAATGTATCAAAACAAACTCAAGAAAACATTCATGATACCCCATGAACGTATCTAAAAAAAAAAAGTGGGTTTCTTGACAGTGAGAAGGAAAGTTTTCCTTTCCTTATCACATGGAATCCTTTCTGTCCTAAAGATCCACAGATTTTTTTTTCCCCTGGCATATCCTTGGTGAAAAATTTGGCCTTTACAAACATGGCTCTAAGTTCTATGTTTGTCAGTCCATTCCAGAGTTGTAAAGTGATCTGTCATTTATACCCATTCAATTCCGAAAATAAGGAGTCAGAAGCAAGGATTTTTTTTGCGGGGGGTGGGGGGGGTATCATTATTAAACCAACCACATGGTTGGGTGATAGAATTATGTTTCACTAGTCTCTTTACAATGTTTATAAAATCCACAAATTTCACTGACTTCAGGGCAAAAGATCCTCTAAGAGCTTCCAGAATTGTAGGAGAAATATAACAATGGAAACAGTTCCACATTGAGAAACAATGGGAACAGTTCCTAATATAACATTGCTCTATGTCCCTTGTTTTGTTAATGCTTTTTATAGGATGTCTAGGTCCCCAGATTC
>NW_005842122.1:106138-107324 GCF_000455745.1 Alligator sinensis
GGGGTGGGTTGGTTTAGCGGATGCTTTCTGGAAAAATGGGAGATACAAATTCAGATCTTTTGGGGCCCTGAGGGACCTAGAACCTCAGCTTCCCATTTCCTGAGCAAGCTTTCTAGTACTATGGATACTAGGTAGGCGCCATTGCCTAAAGGAACTAGACCTTAGATCCACTCCTGTGTTTCAGCACTTCTTGGTTGCTGCTAAGTGCCTCTACCTTTTCAGAATGCCACCTCTTTGAGATACCTATGCTATTCCCATCATCTGTGCAGAGTGACTAGGCATGTCTTGAAATCTCTGTATCCTAGATCCCTAACCAAGTCCAACATAATCACCTCCTGGAGAAAGAAGCCCTAATACTGCAGTGTTGCAATGCCTAAGGACAGGCACTTAAGGTCTTGTCTTAATCAGTTTTGCAATGCCTAAGGACAGGCACTTAAGGTCTTGTCTTAATCATGGCAACAGCATGTCCTGGTTAGGAAGGACTTGAGACTATCTCACTTAAATTTACCCACAGGCATTCTGTAATCTGACAAGTACACTACTGAGGCTACAATGAGCTGATCCCTCCCAGCACCTATTAAACATTCCAGAAACCAAGGTTTTGGGAGAAATCTTGGAGGAATGTTCCAACTCCCTTGACTGTATTTCTGGGGTTGAAGCTGAAACCTGGTGCTTCCCTCCATGGCAGCTGCCCCCCCCGGGTGGCACCTGACCACAGGCACCTGGCTTGGGTGGTCCTGGGGGGCACTGCAGCCACAGAAGGAAGCATTGGGCACCTGCGCAGCTCAGGCAGGCTCCAGGGGGGCAGAAAAAAAAAAGATCAGGCTCACTGCTTTTCTTGGGCAGAGCTGCTTTACCAGGTTGCTGTCAGGCTATCTGCAGGGCTTCTGTGGAGCTGCACAGAGCCCAGAGTTTCACTCCATGGCTGTAGGGGCAGCAAACTAAAACTCCTTGAAGGAGTTTTATTTTGCTGCACCCCATTATGCGGCCCAATTTCCTACAGTGGCTGAAATTAATGCGCAATCCACCACTGAGGTGTGCAAACACTGACACCATTAAAGCGGTGCAAAAGCATTTAGACCGTTTTAAAGTGTCATGTGCACATGCCTTTCGTTTCATCTACACATGGCCCTAAATGCCAGTCACTGCTGAACAGCGCAATTCAGGCTTCTAAGTTCCTTAGGTA
>NW_005842122.1:107355-135029 GCF_000455745.1 Alligator sinensis
AGCGTCGTATTCAAATATCCATTTGTTTTAAGCACAACCATTATTTTATTTATTAGATTAGCTGGTAAATGTGAATTGGTGAACAGCAGGTCATGTTTAATTGAGTACTTTAAAAATATGTATACTGTATTATTTTATTGGCTCGTGTTACTATATTTAAGTGTCTGTCAGTATTTTCATTATGAACCATATTTTTGGGGAGGGAGTTTAATTAAACAGTATCTCAACTGTTCTAAATTTTATCTGGCTGAGAGCTGGCATATGGGGAACATAAAGTATTTCAGCACACCATTATTGGCCTACAGGAATTGAAATTAATAGGATAGGACAGTTTTACCCAGGTTTTCCAAATGCATCTGTTAAGAGGAAAATCTGAGGAAGCTGAAGTGAATGAGGGATGACTTTAAGATGACTTAATAAAATTGCAGTGCATAAAATTATGAAGGTAATGGGCTAAGAAATAGTCTGTTTTTTCCCTTGTAATTTCTTTGTAGGAAAGATCTCAATTCTCTTTTCCCCAAGAATTACTACACAGCCATACTTTTAAGCAACATAAAATGTTCCTAGCTAGCACTCTCTGGGAATGTACCTTCAAATCATAAGATCCATAAACAAGTCACACAGAGCAAATGTCCACATCAACCCTGCTGCCAATATACCTTCAGGGAATTCTGCAATCAATGGCCAGCAACTGCTGTAGATATATCATTGCAAACTGGTATCTTAGGCTACAGAAGACACATTTTAAACCAATGGAACTTACCTGTGCTTAAAACCAAAGTGAACATTGTAAATTGCAAATTGCCTGGTTATCTTTGGGGTTTGCGTTGCTACATTGATATGTGGCCATTTGTTACAGGAATTAGGGCACATTCCCAATATGCACAAAGTCTACAATGTCTTGAGAAAAAATGAGAAACTGTTTAATTTAGGGGTTTGAGTGCGTGAAATATTCAGGTCAACTCAATGTTCAGTTTGATAAATTACTAGACAATGCCACCACATAGGCATGAGAACAGGATTGAACTTTCAATGGTTCAATACCTCTATGGTATTCCATGGAGGTTGAAAAAATAATGTTGGAACACTTAAGAATGCATCAGCACAGATGTTTTTGCAACACAGGTGCTAGAGGATCAGCAGTGAATTAGTTAAGATTAAACAAAGAATTAAGGGTGAATTATTTCAAACATATGGCATGGAAACACCTGCCAAACAAGGACACTGAAATAAATAGTATAAATGAGTCCAAGAGGCAGCCAGATACATTTTGATAGAGGGAATATAAACTGAATGTGATGCTAAGTAAAGAGAGATAAATTTAAAAGAATCATCAAAGGAATGGAAATCACAGAGGAGCCTGAGGGGTGAAAATCAATGTAAAAGGAGTGACTGGCAGAGACTACAAAGGAAGGAAGTGGATGTGATCTATCTCTGAATGTAGAAAGTATTTTAAAGTCCTTCCAACCTAAGTCAGGTTTGAAGCCTTTGAGTAAAGATGATTGAATCTTTTGCTATCAATAAACTACCTAAAGCATTAATAGACAATGCATTCAATATATCTGACACTTTGGACAATATATACTTCATGAAACTTTCACTATTTCCCCCAAATTTTCACCAGTAGTCTATTAATAGTCATGAACAAATGAGAAAACAATTCAATCTTTGAGTTGTTCAAGGATTCTCTCTCACATAATGTTTTGTTTTATGTATTTTTCCCCTTATTCAGCTGGCTCTCACTATGATCACAAGTGAAAAATCTTCCTTTTCTATTGACAATTTCCCTGAGCCCTTTGCCCTCTGAAACCAGGGATGTCAAAATCACCCAGCACCCTGGGCCACATCCAGACTGTAAGATTCCTCAGGGACTACATCCAGCCCATGGCTGACCACTGTAGCCATTGTTGGTGGCAGTGAGAGAACCAGTGGAAGCAAGTCTGAAGTGAGTGGTCAGGGAGCAGAGGTCTGCTGGCAGCAACAGGGGCCCGAGGCTTGGCTGCAGCAGTGAACCAAGTTCACCACCGATGGCTATGGCCAGAGAGGCCAAAAAGCACTTAATTCTGTGGTGGGCCATGCCTTGCAACCTTTGGTGATCTGCTAGTAGCCTACAGGCCAGATCTAGCCTGTATATTCTATATTTGACATACCTGCCTTTAAACTGTAAGTTTTGCAGTATTTTCCTACTTTTTTCCCCATGACTGATTCCTAATTGGAAAATATAACATGAAGGAGAAAAATGGAAGTCCTGGAATGTCTACTCTTAAAGAATTTAAAAATCAATAGTATGAAAAGGTGTTGAGTCTAGAATAGGCTTTTACTTTTCAGCCTTCCAGCACTGAAAAAAGCCTCACATCTGTTTACACTGTGACTGTTTCATTTACAATTCAATTAGAATGAATGGCACTGGAGGCAAATTACTGTGAACAACATTTCTGGATTCATTTGTGGAGATGCCTACCAGACTGTGAAGGTTCAGTTACCAGGAGTTAGACTTCTACAGAACCCAAAGAAGTCTAGTGGGGTTATAGTCCCTTTTAATCAGTAAAACAGATGCATGAAATGCTTTGAGCTAGTTTATTCATCGTTCCTGAAGTGCTTGACAAAATGCTTCAGGACTGACTTCAATAAGATGAGCAAAAAAAAATAAAAATAAGAAAACAACACCCCTTTAAATTCAGGTTTCTGCATCATACAGGTGGACTAAGAAGCATCTGCGGTTGTGTGCAGTTGCTTCCTCAGCCTGACCAAGGGTATTTATAACCAAAAGCTTGCAAAGAAGAATTTTTCCAACTATTTGAGTTGGTCTAATAAAAGAGATCAAATTTACCCAAAGAACCTTTTCTGCCTATGTCCTTAGACCAACACAGCTACAAATTCTACCCCTGTGTTCAGTTGTTTGCACTTGAGCAGAAAACTACGCTATTTGTTGCTCTGTCAAAGGAATGTCCTTTTCCATAGCAAAATCCTAACTTAGAACACTATAACCTTATGCCTGATGTAGTTTATAGTTTTGTTTTGATTTCCTTACATTTTTTGGATTATTTCCAAAACAATTGGTCTATTAAATACTCTTTGTTTGTAGCTCTAGGTCAGTCCTACAAATCCTTATTGTATTCACATTAGGCAATTATTAATAGATATGGATTACTTAAGTGCACTTTAAAGAATAAATGAAAAACACTGTACCTTTTCTGTGGCGAGTACCACCTAACTGTAGACTTGACACAATGAGTGATGATGCAGGGTGGAAATGGAAAATGAAATGCGAAAGCTAAGCTGTACTATTTGTGTGGTTACTTCAGTTAACCAGGAGCATATTTTGATGGCATAACTCTATTAATAGAAATGTTATTATTGAGTAAGAAGATGCAAATGCAGACAGGGTTGGAAATGAGGGCACACACAATACATTTTTAAGAATCTCAGGAACAAAAAGGGCTATTATGTACCCTTACTCAGACCTTTCATTTGGTTCAAACCATAGAAATTGTATAAGTAATATGTATATCAATCCCATAAATTCTGGCTGCATTGGAGTATATTTCAAAGGGGGGTTGTTTACATAAAGTATGAGACAAACTAATAAAATATATGATATAAAGCTACAGCAAGCTAAGACTACTTCGGAATAAAAGAATTCATATAGGAGTTAATTTCACTTGAATTTATGTGTTTTAACTTCATACCTTTTAATACATCTTAACTTTCTTGGACTACCTGTATATATCAGCCCTTAGCTACTCAGTCTCAATTTAAGCATTCCAGTGATGACAAATCTTCTGTGTCACTAGGTAAGGTACTTCAGTTGTAAATTTCTCTTCTCTTAAACTGTCATGCCTAATTAAACATAAAGGCTAGGTACAGAAATTACACACAAACTACTGTAAGTGATTGGAAACCAGTTCAAATCTGTAACACAAAGAAGTTCAGTATAAAACCACTTCAGCATAAACCACTTTCAAAGTGGCTGGAACTGGTTTAAGATACACCTGGATAGCTGTAATATCAGACTTAACTGATTTAGGCTAAATTGGTTTATTGAAATTCTATCCCTGATCCCCTCCAGATTCAAGTTAACTCAGTCCCCCAGCGTCCCAGGATGCTTTGCATCTCCCCCACAAACCTCTCCCCCCCTGCCTTGCAGGGCGAGTGGACTAGCCTTGGCCCAAGCTGTCTGCTTCAGCTGAGCAGGGATGCATGCTCTACTGCGCCCCCCCACACACACACATTTTCTGGCCTTGGCCACTTCAAGCATGCGGACACATTTCCAGAATCAAAAGTGAATGTCTGTTCACTTGCTTCTCAGTTCAGTCTACATAGCTTATACCAACCTGTGAAGATTGAATTGATTTAGCCTCAGGATTTTGGACTGTCTGTACTTGGCCGATATGAAAGGAGGTAGAGAGAGTAACTAGAACAGTAGAGATATGGGGGTCCAAAATTTGGACAAATATCCATTCTACTTTGGAGCAGGTAGTGAATTCCTTATTAAAAAAAAAAAAAAAAGGTGCTCTAGTAGTTTTAAACCAGTGCTTGCTGTAATGCCCAGAACCTTGATCACTTCCATATTTTTGCTTCCAATAAATTTAAATAGCTTTGTGCAGTACACAGTGATTTAAAATTATTGGAGTGCTTTAAAATCCATAGTGAAGTGCCTATAAAATTTGAGGTCCTCCAATCATTTTAAATTGTTCTGTGTGCAGTAGAGTAATTTAAACCTCTTAATGAGCATGGACATTTGTTTTCAGTGCTTAAATTTGGAAGGGTGACAAGCAACAGTCCAAAATGGCAGTTAGAGATGTATATGGAGCATGCAACTTTCAGGAGTCTTAACTGAAATAAACATGTCAAAGGTAATAGAGCAGTCAAAGAAAAATGCCTGGCTAATATGACAGGATAATTATAGATAAGATTTTCCTCTACTATTATAATATAGTTATAGATGAGGTATAAGATCTTAGAAAAGTGAAAGCATGCTAGATCGCCATTTATTCACCACTAGTAATAGTACTATATGTAAGTACTCTAAGGCTAGGCACAGAAATCACACACAAACTGATATAAAAGATCAGAAACTGGTGAAAATCTGTAACACAGTGGAAGTTCAGTGCACATAGACCACTTTCAAACTGGCCAAAATGTGTGTGTCCAAATGAGCGTGGCCATGCGGTATGTGGTGCCACAAACATGTCTACATCACCACATACCACACAGTCAGGTGTTCTCCATGCTGCAAGGGCACAGTGTTTGTGCTTGCACTGTTCCACCTTTTTTTTCCATGTTTGTTTGTTTTTTTACCCCTGGATATGGAATAATGAAAAGAAAAGAAAAGAAAAAAAAAGTGGAGCAGTACATGCACAGGCAGTGCGTGCTGAAAAGCAGAGCCAGGCCAGCAGAGCTACTCTGTAGCTGCCAGCCAGGCTCCGCCCAGGATTGCCAGTGCTGCAGCCCTGGGAGACTCCCAGACCCACAGCTAAGGCTGCTGGAGCCAGCATAGAGCTAGCTCCAGCCTCCTCTAATGCCCAAGGGATAATTTGCTGTCCACCAAAACACATGTGGTAGGGCATTCCCTGGTGATAAGTAGCAGTAGCACAAGGTGCGCCACTGCTACTTATCCCCAGGGAACCAAACGTCTGTGCTCATCTGGATGTGGCCAACCAGTTTAAGATAAACCTGGATGGCTGTAAGATCAGACTTAATTGATTTAGGTTAAATTGATTTATTGATTTCTGTCCCAGATCCCCTCCTGATTCAAGTTTAGATCTCAGTTCCCCAGCATCCCAGGATGCTTTGCACCTCCCCTGTTGTCCCTCTATCCATGAGGTGGGTGGCCAGTCTTGGCCCAAGATTTCTGCTCTAGCCCAGCAGGGAGGCTTGCTCTAGTGTCCCTTGGCTTCTGGCTTGGTTCACTACAGGCATGTGGCTGCATTTCCAGAATCAAACATGAATGTTTGTTCACTTGTTTATCAATTCAGTCTGTTCAGTTTAACCCATGAAGATAGAATTGATTCATCCTCAGACTTTTTGACTGTCTGTACTTAATCTAAATGGCTACTGTTCACTAAGCTAATAACATGGTAAGTGTAGAACTGAACAAAATGCTTCAAATACAAATGTGAGAGAAAAAGAAAGTGTAAGACAGCTGTCAGTACCAGGGCTTTGTGAGGCCAAATTCTTCTTTTACTTTTGCTGGGTAATTAAAAGGAATTTCACTTTAAAATTTGCCATTTTTTTTTATGTTTTTACTTAAAGTATTGAAAAATATCTCCATATTATTAGTATTAACAAAAGTGTGCATGTGACTTCCTGTTTTCCCACATACATACGTTGTGGGTGTTTAGTCCTTCAAGAAAACCAGATTTAATGGCAACAACAAGATAACTGAGTGTATAATTGTAAATAGGATTTCTGAAAAGTACCAAGCCTCGGCTTCACTATCTTTCCAATTAAATCTAATGAGAGTTTTACTTTTTATGTTAGTAGAGCAGCCTTGCAGTTTTGTACACCTTTGTCATGTTAAAGAAATGAAAATGGTTTTATTTTGAACTTGGAATTCATGAATCAGAAGCAGGAATCTATAGGGTGCATACATCTACATCTTATACAAAATATTTTGATGTTGCAAAACAAACTAATATATACGTTTTTTTCCTATCGCACTGGTCGATTTATTTCACTCCCTTTTTTATGTAAAGATTTTAAACACCAGACTAACCACTGCCCTTTATCTCTGAGGCTCTTTTTGTTTGTTTTGTTTTGTCTTCCTTTAAGGACTTAAATTTAAGTATTAACTCAATGTAGTAGCACTACTTACTTTTTGCAATCTGCTGTGAAGATAGATGCAGAATGGAAAGGCTACAGACACTAGTTATTTATTTTATACAAATTATATTACTTGAGAAAATTAGGATATAATAAAACTACCTTAAAGTGAACAGGGATCAATGATTTCATAAAGATAATTATTACCTAATACTCTGTTGCCAGAAAGGTGTGTATTCCCATCTTGAATGTCCTCTGTGTTTTTTGTCTTGACACTTTCCTTGGTAAAGATTTTCTGTTAATTATCCCCTGCATCTAAAGATGCTTCTTGATATCTGTTCATATTGTTTTTATTCCATTTCTTTTTCTTTGTTCGGTCTGTGTATAATGAATGCTAAAATATGTTACATTATTTGTATAATCTTTTATGCCTCAATTATATTTACTTGTAGTCATTTCTCAATGAGTAAATGAGAGTCATTTACTTGTAATCATTTATAGACCTGACTTGTTGTCTTTCACCTTCCTCTACATCATTATTTCAAATTCTGCATGCTTTATATTTGTGCTGCACTGAACCGCGCCCCCCCCCCCCGCCCAATTGTTTTTAAGATACCTAGGAATTATGACCTGATCTTGTACTTTTTTTGGAAGCTAGGGAAAATGAGATGAGAGGTGCTGTAAGTTTGCCTCTATTGAGGCAAACTTCTTCACTGTGATGCGAGTGATCAGGAGAGGTTTTCCAACAGCCCACTTAAGTAGACCAACTGTGCTTGATGAACTGTACTGACCAACTGCACTTGAACACTGCAGTTGTGATATCTGTCAATGAACTCTTTTTCTCCACCTAAGCCCCCAACACACACCTCAGCAAACCAAGAGAAAGACAGCAGGGTGTGTGTTTGTGTGGTGTGTGTGGAGGAAGGCGGGGTACATATAGCAGCTTCTTATCACTTTTATCATGAGTAAAGAATTGTTTACAGTCTACAGAACTGACAACTGGTCAGAAGAAATCCTCCATGTATCTGATGGGTGGGTTTGGAACAGGGGGAAAGAAGTGGCTACCCTAGCTGAGAAGCAAAATGCATCACTACTCTGACCCAGAACATCAGCACCAGAGATGCAAATGCTTAACCACTCCACTTGCCCCACCCAAGGTTAGTAATCTGTGACCTCTCTTCTTCCTCTCCCCATCCTATTCCATAGCAAGAAGCATTAAGAAGGAGGTAAAAATTGGGAGAAGAAAATATCACTCTGTATTTATTTTAGGAAATAAAGCAGGAAGGGGGGTGGAGAGAAGAGGAGAGGGCACGGGGCCTTGGTTGGCCTTGACTGCAGTCTTTCTCAGCCCTTCATCAAGGGTATTCCTACTGTTTCCAACTTAACAGTCACTTTGTTAGTGTGATGAATGTTTAGAGAAGAGACCAATAAGACAGGACAGTGTTTTATACGAAATAATAAATTTTGTAGCAGGAAAAAATAGAACATTTTCACCTTTTTTTTCCAATACAAAAAGGTAGGGGTATTAAATGGACTCAAGCAGCAACTACCTAAAGAAAACATTTGTATGCACAGTATATTTAGTCTCTGAAACTCATTGCCATAAGGTTGTGTATTTAAGGAAAAAAGTGCATCAAGATTGAATAAAAAGGTGGTAATTCATTCATGTATTTTAAATCTTTATTTTTGGGATCTTTGAAAACTCTTGGGATCTTTGAAAACTCTTGGTGCTCTGGTGTAGTGCCCAAAGACTGGAAGAAGGCCAATGAGGTGCCTATCTTCATAAAAGGGAGGAAAGTGGATCCGGCTAACTATAGGCCCATTAGCCTGACTTCTATCCCGGGGAAGATCTTAGAAAAGTTTATTAAAGAGGCCATCCTTAATGGACTGGCCGACGCCAACATCTTAAGGGATAGCCAGCACGGGTTTGTTGCCGGTAGGTCTTGCTTGACCAATCTCATTTCCTTCTACGACCAGGTGACCTATCACCTGGACAAGGGAGAAGAGATTGATGTCATATATCTTGACTTCAAAAAAGCCTTCAATCTGGTTTCCCATGATCACCTCTTGGAGAAACTGACCAATTGTCGCCTTGGGTCCTCCACCATCCACTGGCTGGAAAATTGGCTCCGTGGTCGGACCCAGAGGGTAGTAATTGATGGAAGTCACTCATCGTGGTGTCCTGTGACCAGTGGGGTCCCCCAAGGCTCTGTCCTTGGACCCATACTGTTCAACATCTTCATTAATGATGTGGACACTGGAGTCAGAAGCGGACTGGCCAAGTTCGCCGATGACACCAAACTTTGGGGCAAAGCATCCACACCAGAAGACAGGCAGGTTATCCAGGCTGACCTGGACAGGCTCAGCAAGTGGGCGGACGAGAATCTGATGGTGTTCAACGCCGATAAATGCAAGGTTCTCCACCTTGGGGAAAAAAAACCCGCAGCATCCTTATAGGCTCGGCAGTGCTATGTTGGCTAGCACTATGGAAGAAAGAGACTTGGGCGTCATCATTGACCACAAGATGAACATGAGCCTGCAATGCGATGCGGCGGCTAGTAAAGCGACCAAAACGCTGGCTTGCATCCATAGATGCTTCTCAATCAGAGGTCAGGGAAGCAGACCCTATGATGACAGGCTGAGAGCCCTGGGGCTCTTTAGCCTGGAAAAGCGCAGGCTCAGGGGTTATCTGATGGCCACCTACAAGTTTATCAGGGGTGACCACCAGCATCTGGGGGAACATTTGTTCACCAGAGCGCTCCAAGGGATGATGACTATGTCGAATGTTCATAAACTACTGCAAGACCGTTTCAGGCCGGACATAAGGAAGATTTTCTTTACTGTCTGAACCCGCAAGGTCTGGAACAGCCTGCCACCGGAGGTGGTTCAAGTGCTTACATTGAACACCTTCAAGAGCAAACTGGATGCTTCTCTTGCTGGGATCCTATTACCCCAGCTGACTTCCTGCCCTTTGGGCAGGGGGTTGGACTCTGATCTTCCGAGGTCCCTTCCAGCCCTAATGTCTATGAAATACTGAGTTGCAGTGGTGATTTACAAAGATTCAGCAACAACAATAACAAACTACAGAAATTGTCATGATTTAGGAAAGTTAGTATAAAAAAAGTGCCTGGTGGGAAGGTTATTTTGCAATTGCAGGTGTTTTCTTGCATACTCTTCTTAGGTAAGTGTAGGGATAGCTACAGCGAGAGGCAAAATGCTGAGCTGAATGGACAGTTGAGTCATCTGACCCAATATAGCAATTCCTACTTGCCTTGCAAAAAAACCCTGCATGTGCCTCTTTACGTTCTCCACAGCAATGCTCAATAGTCAATGCATTTTATTAAGTGGAAGACATTAGCAAAAGTACAGTTTGGTCTAGAAAACTTTTGTCAACATTTTTGGAATTCTCTCGAGGGTTTTTTTTATTCCTTTTTTCTATTCTTTCTACTGCATGGTTAATCCTTAGGTCTGTTTTCTTTCCTGTCTTCCTTTCATTAATATGAAAATACCACATTTTTCCTTATTTGGGGTTATTAATGAGCTCATTTCAATTTATTAAACATAAATCTTTTTTGTACCCCTTGTCACCTTGTTTATACAATAATTCCAGTCCTTATCAAGCAATCCCTGATGCTCTCTCTGCATTCACTACTCCTGTATTTTTGTGTCATTATGCATCTTTAACAAACTGTCTAGGCTGTTTGCACAGGGTAAAAAACAGTATAAAATCTTTTTTATTCCCACATCTGAGCTACTTTTTTCCCCTCTAATGTGCTTTCCTTCTTCCTTTCAATTAGCTCTTTATTTATTTTCATATTGTAACCTGAATCTGTATAGCTTAGAACTTAATCAGCAGGCTGTCATGTGGAAATCTAAGATGACACTTGAAAACAAAGTGACTTATTAGGGTGTCTGTAAATACAAAATGGCATACAGTAGACTACCAACCTCTTCTACATTTCATTTAAAAGCTCAGGCTTAGCTATTAAAGAAAGATCCTCCACAAAGACCATATACAGACATTTAAAAAGTTGGGGAAGGAATTGATCTAATTTACATAGTTTTCTGTAAGTAGCCTAGTTTAGATTTGTGGGGTGGGGAGGGGAGAAGAGTAGGACACAAGCAGCATGTGCTTGCTGAGGCCCACAGTTGAGGGGTGCTTCTGCACTTCTCCTACTGTGCCCTGTGGTTTCTCTGGGCTGACAGACTGCTGAGTGCAACTGAATGCCCAGGCCACCCTGATTGGCTACCAGGCTTTGGCAAACATGCCCCCAAACCCTGCCATATCACCGTGGACCCTGCTCTGTGCCCATCCTAAGGCTTTGAGAAGAGCCCCAGAGTGGGTCCCCACCCTCATGAATTGCACATGACTCCATATCCCAGCCTGCCTCTACCCTACCACCCTCACTCAAGCATAGAGACCCAGGAAATACAGTGTGTCCTGCACAACTAGGAGAAGGCTGCAAGGCGAGATGTGTGGCCATCTGGACATGACGCAGCAGCTAGTTTCCATGGAATGTGGCTTCCTGCCCCTAAGCTAGCAGCAGGCTTTCCCATTTGGGGCAACCTATCACACCCTTCACCCTCTAAATATCATCTATTGGGCCAACAACTTCCATGAGGCCACCCAGTATGCCGTGGATGTCAGGGTACTCTGGCACAATCTCCAAATCATTGTGCACCAGTTCTGGGCCCACACCCCCAGCAGCGACTGATGGGGGTGGATCATCCTTGACACCTGGCTATGGTTTACCTGCTCCTGAAGTTTCCAGGGGCATCTGCCTACTTGCTTTGGCTTGGATGTCCTTTGTCCTCTTCTCCTCCAGCAGTACTCTGGAACTCTGTAGCTTCTGGTCAAAAACATTTAGTACTCCAGGTATACATGGCCCAGGTACCTGCCACCAGTGGCTAGACTGTGGAGGTCACAGGATTGCCTCTGCAGGCTCAATCCCAGTGTTCTTCACCCTACCACTCGAACCCACCAGAGGTGAGCTGTACACACTGCCTTCTGCTTTGGAGTTGTTGTGCATCTATGCTGGGGTCCAGGTTCCAAGGTGCCTGGCTCTGGCCTCTGAGATTTGGGTGTCAGGGTCTGTGGGGATGTGCCAGAGCATGGGGGCATGTGGATCCCTGGCTGGTTGTGTAGGTACTACTGTTGGCATGTATAGGCTTGTGCCCAAATGCAGGGGTTCTCCTAGACTCAATGTTGGGATTTGTGTGTACGTCATGGGGTTCTTTGTAACAGGCTGTTGGGGGCATGGTGGCATGACCCAGGGACTTAGGTGTCTAGGTCCTGGGAATCATACAGGGGACACAGATGTGTCCCTTGCCCCCACCCCCCTGCATTTCTGTGTTCTGTGACAGAAGGCTGGAGGCATGGCTGGGGATAGGGGCTGTGTCTGCTCAGTACTGGGACAGCCCAGGAGTGCGGTCTTTTAGGCTCACAACTGGGGCAGTCAAGCACAAACCAAATGCTAGCACACCTCCATGAGAGGGAGGGGTACAGCAAAGCAGGGTGGGATGCTGGAAGACAGCAATCTAACTTGAATCCGTAGAGAAACAGTACAGATGTTTGATACAGTGGTCTAACCTGAATTAATTTGAATTGAGTGCACCACACACCAGGTCTGTCTTAGACTCCTTTTTTGTACTATTTTAGACTGGTCTGTGTGTGGTGAACTTCTATATGGTCATAAGTTTATATTGATCTTTATTCACTTAGATTGGTCTAAGTGTAATGTCTATAAATGACTGCAGTAGGACTGAGTCTCAGTGGTGGCTGTCACATCCCTTGATGGGTGCAAAAATCCTGCCCCACTCAGGCTTCTTAGGTACCCTCCCTTTAACTCTTTCACCTTGATGGTAGTAATTGATGGAGAGAAAGGGAGGTTGCTCCAGGGTTCCTGAGTAAGCTATAGTCTGTAATCTGTCAGTGGGTTCCTCCCTGACTCTGAAAATCCCCATCCTGCCCTCAGGTACTAGATGGGGCCCTCCCAGCCCATTCATGCTTGAGCAAACTACTTGCTTTGGCTTGGATGTCCTTTGTCCTCTTCTCCTCCAGCAGTACTCTGGAACTCTGTAGCTTCTGGTCAAAAACATTTAGTACTCCAGGTATACATGGCCCAGGTACCTGCCACCAGTGGCTAGACTGTGGAGGTCACAGGATTGCCTCTGCAGGCTCAATCCCAGTGTTCTTCACCCTACCACTCGAACCCACCAGAGGTGAGCTGTACACACTGCCTTCTGCTTTGGAGTTGTTGTGCATCTATGCTGGGGTCCAGGTTCCAAGGTGCCTGGCTCTGGCCTCTGAGATTTGGGTGTCAGGGTCTGTGGGGATGTGCCAGAGCATGGGGGCATGTGGATCCCTGGCTGGTTGTGTAGGTACTACTGTTGGCATGTATAGGCTTGTGCCCAAATGCAGGGGTTCTCCTAGACTCAATGTTGGGATTTGTGTGTACGTCATGGGGTTCTTTGTAACAGGCTGTTGGGGGCATGGTGGCATGACCCAGGGACTTAGGTGTCTAGGTCCTGGGAATCATACAGGGGACACAGATGTGTCCCTTGCCCCCACCCCCCTGCATTTCTGTGTTCTGTGACAGAAGGCTGGAGGCATGGCTGGGGATAGGGGCTGTGTCTGCTCAGTACTGGGACAGCCCAGGAGTGCGGTCTTTTAGGCTCACAACTGGGGCAGTCAAGCACAAACCAAATGCTAGCACACCTCCATGAGAGGGAGGGGTACAGCAAAGCAGGGTGGGATGCTGGAAGACAGCAATCTAACTTGAATCCGTAGAGAAACAGTACAGATGTTTGATACAGTGGTCTAACCTGAATTAATTTGAATTGAGTGCACCACACACCAGGTCTGTCTTAGACTCCTTTTTTGTACTATTTTAGACTGGTCTGTGTGTGGTGAACTTCTATATGGT
This sequence comes from Alligator sinensis, assembly GCF_000455745.1. Lineage (NCBI taxonomy): Eukaryota > Metazoa > Chordata > Crocodylia > Alligatoridae > Alligator > Alligator sinensis. The sequence continues at coordinate 121,047 of NW_005842122.1, forward strand.
CATAAGTTTATATTGATCTTTATTCACTTAGATTGGTCTAAGTGTAATGTCTATAAATGACTGCAGTAGGACTGAGTCTCAGTGGTGGCTGTCACATCCCTTGATGGGTGCAAAAATCCTGCCCCACTCAGGCTTCTTAGGTACCCTCCCTTTAACTCTTTCACCTTGATGGTAGTAATTGATGGAGAGAAAGGGAGGTTGCTCCAGGGTTCCTGAGTAAGCTATAGTCTGTAATCTGTCAGTGGGTTCCTCCCTGACTCTGAAAATCCCCATCCTGCCCTCAGGTACTAGATGGGGCCCTCCCAGCCCATTCATGCTTGAGCAAACTAATTACCTTGGGTGCTAATCTATATGGTCTCTGACCTGTCCTACAGTTATGCCTGTGCCTGGCAGATCTTACTGTTCAGTCACTTTCACTTGTTAGGACCTTATCAGCCTCTGCCCCTTTACTCTTGCTGGCCCCTGTGCCTCAACCCACTGCACTAGACTTTTGCTTATTGGGTTCCAGCCCTGGTCTCATCCTTCAGCTTTGGGTCTCTGGCCTTGGTCTCATTCCCCTAGGGAGGTGGGCCCCTACCCTGGCTTTGCCCATGTAGGGTTATGGTTCTGCCCCTCAAGGCCTGTGGGCTTCTGGCTCTGTCCCTGCCCCTCTATGGCTGTGGTTCCAACCTTTAGGGGATGTGCTGTGGCCCTCGGTCTCAGGCCCTCTATTGCCCCTCTCAGACTTGGGCTCCAGCTCTCTTGGCCTTAGGTTGTTATTGCTCTCCTCTGGCCCTCTCGGACCTAGGACTGCTATTGCCCACTTGGGCCCTGTCCTGTGTCTCACCACTGGCAGGGTTCCAGATTTTACATGCCTTTCAGGTACTAAATTGCAGTGCACTCCACAGGAGCCCCACTGCAGCCCTTTGCCAGCCACACCTGGCCCACTGATTTAAACAGCAAGATAAGCCCATTGGCTATAACCAAACTTTAGATTGTTGACTGTATAACAACTCTCTTCAACTTAGGTCAGAGTTCCCTGCAAGCACCAATTCCTAGCTTGCAGCTCCCATGTATAACAGGATCCTAGCCAATTGTTCAGCTATAGTCCTCTCTTGCAGCCTGTAGGGCTAGACTGACTACTCTGACACAGGCCTTGGGTTTATGTCTTTCAATCCTTGCCCACTTACAGTCAGAAGGCTTGTTAGCCCTGGTGCAACTGTGTCTCTTTCTTCAATAGACTGTTGGTCTAACTGCTTTAGCAGTGTCTCTACTCTCCAACCAGACCTCTGCCTTATTGTACTATTGCAGAACAGCTAGGTCTGCAATAGGCATTCATAGTCTCTGAGTCGTGATTGCCCATTCCCCTGCAGCCAGCTCAATAAGGCAGTAGTTTCCTCCACCTGGGAAACTCTCTGTGGCTGTTTTCTCCTTAAAGTAATGGCTCCCTGTTACAGTGACCTAAACCATATTCTTAACACCTAAAGCCAGGGCCCTACCGAATTCATGATGAAAGTGAGCTGCACAGCATGTCCTTTAATTTTGCAGGTCCCTCTGTGCCCCACTCCCCACCCCAATTGATGGAGAGGCCCCACTGCTTGCTCCTGATCAGCAGGGAGGTGAAAACCATGGTTTTAAATCTGGTGCTGTTTTTGCCTCCCAGCCGGTTAGCAACTCTGGTCAGCAGGGTCACTGGGGCTCCTCAGCCCCGCTCAGTGGAGAAACCTTAATGACTAAAGAAGCTGCTGCTCACTTCCTCCATGAATTTGGTAGGACTCTACCTAAATCCTTCTCCTTGGATTCTGAATGTAGAGTGTACACTGCTACACCAAATGTACCAAATGGCAAGTTCCTACTTTTTAAGGAAATATTTATCTTCAAATATTATTCACATGTAATAACATGTCTTCAGTTTTCCAACTAACTACCCTTGGTTATGTTAGATATTTCCAATTTATGTTCTGAAGTTTTATTACTATTAAGGTTGACCTAACATGAAAATGTGTGACTGAACTGACGCACACAATTTAGTATATGTGTATATGACATATACGTGATAAAAACTCATTCTTCAGACTTTGGAATATAACAGAACTGCCATAGATGGCAGCTAGTCTTGTTCTGGCATACAGAAGGTTTGTATAAGATAATAACTGTACTGATATTCTTTGTGACACTGTGCACAATTATTTTACTTGCAACATGATGCAATGTAAAGAGATACAATAAAACAAGACAAGATTTTAAATATGCTCTTCATAACAAATAACCCATTTTGATTTATTTTTAAACCTAACATTCTGTGAACTGGGCGGAGAACAAATTCTCTCTTGCTATCCAAAAATATCTCAATTATTTGAGTCATTACAGATACATTCATAATTGATCTACTAGCATATTTGACAACATACAAGTGAAAGTCCTTTGTTCTGTTTGTATTCTATTTTCATAGAACTTTGTGTCCTGAAAGTTGTTCATTTACCATAACAACATTTATATTTAAATTTTACAGAAATATTGAAATGGATATAAAATAAATTAACCAATATTCTATCAATATGCTTAAATGCTATTAAGACATCAATATCTGAAGGTGCTTATATATGTGATGAAATTGCCATTTTTGTGTGGCTTAATGGTGTCACACTTTACATGTATGCGAGTTTTTGGGAATTTAAATGTTTGCATCATCATAAATTATCCCCATCCTGATGTAGTTTACTCTGTAATGATGCAACTTGAAACAATGCAGCCATTAATGTAACGTGCACATGGTAATTCACTGAATGACGTGGAGTGAGTCCATTGGGTGTTCCTACAATTTTTTGTATAGTGAGCCTCCTTGTTCACCAAATGTTGCTACAATTTGCAGGTAATTGTGAGCAATGAATGTTTTAGAATACCAGGGAGGAGCCACTGACTGGTGTCAAAACTTGCAACAGTCACAGAGCATAGCTCTTGTGTGCCCAGCAAAAAATCCTTTGACTTTGCCCAGCAACAGCCAGAGGAACCCCTGCTCCCCTTCACCCTGAACATCTAAAACATCCCTTTTCAGCTGGCTGCAGTGTAATTCTCCCCCTAATGACATGAATTTGCTTGCCGGCTTCATGTAAACCTGACAGAGTACTGTGAGCCTATAGTTTCATAGTTGGTAGGGTCGGAAGGGGCCTGAGAAGGTCATCAAGTCCAACCCCCTGCCGTGGCGGGGAAGAGTACTGGGGGCAAACGAACCCGGCGAGCTGGTCCTCTAGGCTTCTTTGCCAGCACCACTTCTCTTGGAAATTGGTTCCAGATCCTAGCCACCCTGACAGTGAAGTAGCGCCTCCTGAATCTACCCTCTGCCAGCTTGTGACCATTACTTCTTATCACTCCTGGTAGTGCTCGGGAGGAAAAGGGACTCTCCCAATGCCTGCTGGTCCCCCCTGACTAGTTTGTAAATGGCCACTAGATCTCCCCTCAGCCTTCTCTTGTGGAGGCTGAACAGGTTCCGGTCCCTTAGCCTCTCCTCGTAGGGCCTGCCCTTCTGACCCCTGATCATGTGGGTAGCCCTCCTCTGGATCCTCTCCATGTTGTCCACATCCCTCCTGAAGTGCGGCACCCAGAACTGGATGCAGTACTCCAACTGCAGCCTGACCAGTGTCACATAGATGGGGAGGATCACCTCCTTGGACCTGCTTGAGATGCATCTGATGCAGGACAAGATATGGTTGGCCTTCCTGACTGCTTCCCCACACTGTCGGCCCACATTCATTTTTGGCATCATTAATGACTCCAAGATCCTTTTCTACCTCTGCACTGACAAGAAGGGAGTTCCCCAGCCTGTAGGTACGCTGCTGGTTCTTCCTCCCCAGGTGCAGCACCTTGCACTTGTCAGTGTTGAAACCCATCCTGTTCTCATCCACCCACCCCTTTAATCTGTCTAGATCTGATTGCAGCCTATTCCTCCCTTCTAGCATGCCCACTTCTCCCCACATCTTAGTGTCGTCTGTGAATTTGAACAGGGTGCTTTTTACACTCTCATCCAAGTCGCTGATGAAGATGTTGAACAGTGTGGGCCCGAGGACTGAGCCCTGCAGAACCCCACTGCCCACAGCCCTCCAGGTTGAATAAGACCCATCCACCACCACTCTTTGGGTGCGGCCCTCCAGCCAACTAGTGACCCATTTGACTGTGTAGGTGTCAACGCCACAGTCCCCTAGTTTTTTAATGAGAATGAGGTGAGAAACAGTGTTGAAGGCCTTCCTAAAGTCCAGAAAGACTACATCCACTGCTACACCTGCATCTAAGGATTTTGTGACCTGGTCATAGAAGGCCACCAGGTTAAGCCTGCATGAGCCTTAAGTGCACCCGCTTTATGAATAGCAGTTGAATTCTGTCAGCATTCATTCTCTCACTGGCTATGTCTGAACTGCTCAGCAGCTCAGACTATGTCTCGCTTGGAGTGGTGCCTTGCCACATAGGTTACTGGGTAGTCTGCTGTTGTGGCATGCCCCAAGAGGGAGTCTGTGGGCACCCATTGAGGGCCTAAGTCTCAGGACATAGCTCATTGGGTAGCCTGTTACTGTGACAAGGCATACATAAGGCTAAAAGACCTAGCTAAAAGACGTCCAAAATGAGCACTTTGGGTGCACATCCCCACCTTCCAGTGAATGTTGTATTTGGTAACAGGAATGGGGGAAAAAAAGGTGTTCATGGTCAAAGTTCTCATCCCCACTCCCTATAGCGGACAGACTACTGGTAATTGCCAAGCGGCATCCCTGCCACTTAGGGAATTATCGCAGCCATCCACAAAGGATAATTATACAGGAACCCAGATGTCTCCCCAGTCCACTAAGGAGTTCATTGTACATCTCTCAGCAGCACAAATTCCTGCCACTAAATGAATTAACACTTTCCCCCCACCAAGCAACTTTAAGAGAGGGAACAGCACATTCACCCCCATGTAAGCAAAATTTTGTGTGACTGCAAGCATTGGCCATATTTTCCCTTTACAAAATTAATCCCCACCCTCCCATCTTGGCACACTTGCCCTTAGCACAAAAGTGGGCTAGATCCATTTAAGCTCTAGTCACACATACTGATCTAATGCCCTTTCCTTGAAACTTACAAGTCCCCGGGTGTAGATCCTTGAGCATCTCCAGTACCCACACCAATCTTTGGGTATCTGGAATTTCTGGCATGTCCCACAATTCCAGGGTCAGTACCATCATGGAATCCAGTGCGTCTTCCTCCTCCTGGGTTATGCAGGCAAGGCACTGGGGAGACTGGGGTCATGGTCAAGACAACTTAGTCTCAGCTGATCCTGTGTTTCAGCTACTGTGAGCACTTCTCTCCCCCCCCCCCCCCCCCCCCCCCGCCCCCCAACTTCACTGGTTGCCTGAATACTGCACAGTGCATATCACACTGTCTGCTGAAGTGGTAGGACAGCTTTGTGGGCTCTTGTGTAGTAGCTGATGCTGTGGCCTCCTGCACCCAAGGCAAAGGATTGAAGACAAATGTCACCTGTGTCCTTCATGAGAATGCAGGACAGCTGGTCATAAACTGGGGCTATTGTACATTCCATTGGGACAAGGACCAGAATTCTGATTTGGGGGCAGGATGCACATTTCAGGGTCTTCATCTTACTGCGGCACTATACCCAGTACTGATTGTGGTTGAGCACCTTAATTTCATGGGCAATGGCTTTATAGACTGGCATATTTTGTTGATTTTCCAGCTGCTCCACTAGCTGGAAAATCCCCCTCAAATATCAATCCCCAAATATCAATCAATTCATCCCTGGCCCAGTTGGGGCCGCAGCTTAGGGATGTATCTGGCTGCTGCTCCAAGCCTGGCAGACATGGCTTGGTCTTTGGTGCCTCCATTGGGTATATTTTGGGGGCCAAAATGAGTCACTGAGAGAGGGGTCACTATGTGGTCACTATGCTCTGACCAGAGATGTGAGATACTTTCCAGCTGAGAACAGGTATATAGACATGTTTATGGAACCTTTTCATGCAGTACCGGAACTCAGGAAAGGTCACATGAGCAGATTTCCATAACAGAACACCTGTGATATCTGTAGCCTGCCCCAAATTGTCCCCCAGACATCCCATTGTCCAGAAGGATAGTTGTTAATGTCTCACTGCTGCACACACACAGAATTCTTTGCCTGGCAGCTTGCAATGGAACTGAAGGGACTGCAACTGTTGCTTCAAGCATGCACACCTTCTTTCCCCTTGGCAATACTGTCTGACTTTTCAATCACTCAGCTTTGCTTCTGGGAGTCTGTTTGATCTGGTGGGGTGGAGGGGGAAGGGGATTTGGGGTTCATCCATTCAGTCTTCTGCACCTGCTTTTTTCTGCTGAGCACTTGATGGATTTCAGGGGTAATTCCCCAAAAAACCCAAGTTTGCAGAGGAGGGGCAGTTAGAAGAACCTAGGCTGTGTAGGAATTAAAATGTTAAGAGCAGGGCTTCTAATGCTGTTAATGCTAATGTCCTCATTCAACAACCCTTAACTCAGGATTCAGCCATTTCAGTATTCTGCTCAGCTCATGTCATCTAAAACTTGGTGTAGGGAGATTTCAAATATTTGTGACTGCAATATTACTTGGTGGTTCTGGCACATTGATGCCTGGCATAGTTCTTGATGTGCTAATGGGACTATTGAAAAAGCATGTGGGAGCCTCACACCTTCTGTTGACTTGGGATGGTCAACAGTGGTTCAAAAGCTTCTGCGTGAGCCTTGATCAGCACACACATTCTGGTCCTATCCCCATCCCAGCAGAGCCAGTCATTCACTAATAGGCAGGGATTTGCTTCAGTGTTCTTCCAGGCTGTAGCTGATTATACAGGTTGTGCAGGCAGTGCTCATGCTACACGTGTCTTTCGAAATTCACTGCTGTCTGGCATGATGGAGAAAGGACAATATGTAACCGGGGTCCCATATACAATGATCTGGGGTGTTGCTGTGCTCCCGCTTACCATAGTGGACATGGCTTACTGACTCCTGCCCTGGCTCATGATGCTATATGGAGGACAAGTTACTAACCAGTCAAAGTTGGTATTCAACTACTACTCCAGAAATGCAGGATGACTGTTGAATGCACATTTGGTTGTATGAAAGCATGGTGGAGGTTACGAAACTACAGGCTTGAGGCAGAGCCAGAAAATATTATTGCATTCATTATGGCAGCCTGCATGCTCTACAATATTTGTGAGACTGGGGGTGGGTGGTATTCAGTGAGTGGTCTGAAGAAGTGTGAAAGGCAGTGGCCAGAGAGATGTGGGTGCCCCCTATGATCAGTCTGCAAATGCTGGTTGGGGAACCATTGTGCAGAACTGCCTGTCCACACAGATTCTGTCTTCTGCAGATGGAGCAGGTGCTCTGTAGGCCACCGATCAATCAGCATTGAACACGAAACCATTCATCAGTTACCACTGAGTGTTTCTATAAATAATTATTTTTAAAATTGTTGTAATTATGATACAGAAATATTGCATTATCTCTAGTGGGGGGAGGAGGGCAGGCTGCAGTGATGGTGGTGGGGGAGAACTAGAGGGGGCTGAAGTCTACAGATTTTCCTTTGCTTGTGTTTATGGCTGTGAAATGGAGCAAGGATATTAAGCTGCCCAATATGCATGTGAAGAAGTAAGAAATTCATGGGTTGTAGATTTGTACATGTATTATAAGCACTCAGAGAATTTCAGCACTCTGTTCATAGGGGTAGTTGTTTAAGTGAAAAAAAGAAGTGAATTTGCACACAAAATAAAGTTTACTTGATTACATAGAAATAGGAAAATAAAAAAATAAGATAAGACTAAAAATAAATATGAGAATAAAAAGAAAGATAAAAAGAATAAGAATAAAATAAGAATAAACATTTTTTAAAATTTGGTGTAAACTTTTTTTAATGTGTAAAAATGTGTGTAAAGTTGATGTAACTAATGAGATCGCACCACTTTTGGTCATATGTACATATCAGCAAGCTGTGAGCTACAGACATCACTGGTCTGTAGAAGGGATTAGCTGTGTGTGCAGCACTCCCTACTGTAATTTAGTATGAAGAGATCAGTGGGGTGAATTGTTACGCGGTGCCCCCTGCAGTAATTTACTGTGACTAGCACACTGAGCATTTCATGAGATTTAAGACCAATACATGTAAACAGTAACCGAAAAAATAAAACTCATCATTTTAATTTAGGGGTCATAAAATGTAACCCTAGAGGACTAAACCCCATCACATGTACAAGGACCCTGAGTTCTCAAGAGATGCTTTCGTACCCCTCCCACCTCCAAATGTAGTGCCTGGGGCTACTGCCCTGGTCCACCCTACACCCCACCCCAGTCACTCTACTACTAAGATTCTGGTCTAGAGAAATAAAGGTCAATCAAAAAATCTAGCAAAATAACAACTAAGAAGGGATGTGATCATTTCGTTCTACACATATTTCAAAGAGAGAAATAATGGGGATGCAGAAGAGCTGTTGTAGCTAAAAGTGTTGTTTAAATTTAGCCTGGAAATTAGAAGAAGCACTGAATGACTAGCAAAGTGGGGCCATGAACTTTCTTCTAACTAGAGCTGTTGGGACAAATATAAGAATTAATTTGAGGATAGTGATTCTAAACTGCCTGTAATAAAACAGGATTGGGCCCAAGATATCCCTGTGAGTTGCATGTTTTGAGGACTTCTGCACATGAAAGTACAGAAGAGTTAAGACTTTGTTCTCATCCCATGCTAATAATATGGTTTTTATTTCTTTTATCTATGATTGAACATGGGGAAGTCTTCTTCATATAACTGTCAGTGAAGATGCCTACACATTTTCTTTGGCAACTGCAATTAAAACATATATTAATTCATTATCTCACAATTGTCTGCTGAATTTCACTTGCCTTCAATTTCCCAATTATGTACTACTGAGAGCCCATTCTGTTATTCCTTATCTCTCATCTAGACTATCAAAATAACTTTGTTTTCTCAAATTTTACCAAAATGCTATTTCTTCTCAACCTCTTTCCTCCTCCTCTTATCTTTTCAATTTGTCAGGTGCTAAAGGCCTAAAAATATACCGAATACTAAATACAAATCTGGGTGCCAAAACATGTCAATGCATCTCACTGTACTTATTATCAGCATAGTAGTAGAGCTGTACCAAAATAAATAAATAAATAAAAAAAAATCAAAGGAGTGTTTTTAAACAAAAAATGCTGTTTTGTCAAAATTAACTCTATGGTGACATTTGTCTTTACATAGAATCAGGATTTCACTAAAACGAAAATTGTAATATTTTTGAATTTTTGGTTTCATAGTGTGGATAAGTCCCTTTTGTATATGGCTTGGCCAGTGCTGGCTGCACACCCCTAAAGGGATATCTTACCACCTCGGGCACTCAACTTCCATGACTTGATGGTAATAATTGGAGAATTCTCTCCCCGAGAAGGAAAAACTGGCTCCGCCATCAGGACTGGCCAATAATCTAAAATAATCAGTTATGGCCTGTAACAGCCTTACAGGGGGTCCTTCAACCCCAGTACCCCCGCCACAGTCCTCCAGGTGTAAGTACAGACTCCTGCTGTTAAGACATTGCAGCTAGGAGTGGCTCTCAGTACCTTCCTGGATGACTCCTAGGAAGTCTCTGAAGTGCATTAGAAACAAACATGCAAAAGTATGGGCAGGGGTTTTCCTCAACCCTGGCCTCCATTGCCCTCCAGTGCAGAATTTCCCCTCTCACTACTGCTTGTGTCCTTTTGGGCTCTCTGCTCTGCACTCCCACCCTATCAACACTGGTTTCTGATCCCCAGCTGTAGCTCATCTGCCCTGTATTGAGGGGAGACACCAGGGCTGAGTTAATATCAAATAACTCCTCCCCTGAGGTTATAAACAGCCTGGGCAGTTCCAACCCTAACTTAGTGTTTCCAAATGGGGCTTCCCCTTTCCATGGGTTCTGTTTCCCAGTGGGAACCTTAAGGGGGCCAGACCATCTCTGTGTTTCATAGATTCACAGATGTTAGGGTTGGAAGGGACCTCAGTACATCATCAAGTCCAACTCCCTGCCCTGAGCAGGAAAGAGTGCTGGGGTGAAATGACCCCAGCTAAGTGCTTGTCCAGTCTCCTCTTGAAGACCTGCAGTGTAGGGGAGAGCACCACCTCCCTTGGAAGCCCATTCCATATTCTGACAAGCCTTACTATGAAGAAGTTCTTTCTAATGTCCAACCTGTTCTCTTATAGGATCTGTAACAAATACTTTTGCATCTAACTGCCATTTTTTTCAGTTAAATTGATTTCAAGTGTTCTCTCAAACTCTATATTTTTTTCCTATATCAACCTCCTACATTTTGTGATTATGTGCAGCACAATTTTCACATTGAAATTCAGATTGTGCTTACAATGAGTGCTGGTCAACGCTTTGGTAGTTTTAGTGCAAATAATTTTCTTACTTAGAAGTTTAATTATATTTCATATAAATTCAAATGCCAGTGAAGCCGTTTATCCCCAGAAAATATTGTCATTTTATTATCACATATGGAACATTTCCTTCAGATCATAGGCCTATGAAACAAGTCTTAGCTAGGGGTGCACTGATAGAGATTTTGGGGGGCAATGCCAATGGCTGACTTCTAATGAGCCATATCAGCCAATACCAATATGCAGCCAGGCAGCTCAGAGAGCAGCGTCCAATTGGTAAATCCGTTGTGGGGGAAGGGGTGGGCGGCAGATTAAGGCCCCCACAATGAGGGAGGGAGTAGGGCTGAGGCAGGGACAGGCAGTGCCAAGTTGGGGCAGGGTAGAGCAGAGCACCAGATGGAGCTGTGGGCCATGAAATAGGGCTGCCACTGCAGGCTGGGGCTGGGGCAGCTCCAGCGGGACTAGGCCTGGAAGTGCTCAGGGTGGGTGGCAGCAGTGCTGGGTAGGGGGCTACTGCGGGGGAGGGGGGGCTGCAGCCAGCTCCAAGTTTGCCATAACCCCCCCAACCTCCAATCCCAGTGCCACTGCCACCTGCCCCAAGTGCAGCCCCAGCCCAACCCCAATGCTGGAAAGGGCCTGGGGTGCAGCCCTGGCCCCAGCCCACACCAGAAGCCTGCCCTCATCCTGTGTGCAGATCAGGGGCGCACACACACCCCCATGCCCTCCTAGGGTCTGCATAGAGGTGGGAGCTGTACCCCCTCCCTGCATCGTTGGCAGTCCCTTGAAGTCAAGGACAACATCCATCAGGCTTGATGGGTCCTTAAGTGACTGAGGAGTCCAATTTTGGATGCACATTTTCTTCAGCAATGGGGGCATGTTGCTGTGCAGGGGAGTGGGATTCACAGCCCCAGGTTGGTCTCCTTCTCAGGAATGGTGATCTCACTGGGTGCAGTTTCCCAGCCAGGAGAGATCACCTTTTCTAGCTCCCTCCCCATCAGGGTGAGCAGAGGGTATCCTAAAAAGGGCTGCTCAGTCCTGGATGCAGCTGCTGAAGGACACCCCTGTCCCGACACAAATGCCCAATAAACATCACACATCCACTGCCTGTGTGCAGATTCTTTGCTGGGGGCCTCCGAGTATCACAGCCCTGCCCCCGTCACCAATCCTCCATTGCCACAGGGCCTGAAGGAAGCCTGCATGTGGCATGTTTAGCATGGGGACTCCAGTGTGCAGTTGGGTCCACGTGGTTTTGGCAGTTGGTGGCCGGGTTTAGTGGCACAGTGAACCATTACGAATGGGGCCACTTCTTCATTGCAGTCTTCCTCCACCTTCACAGCCATTGGGGCTACATCCTTCCTCTACCTGATCTGCCATTGAGGACTTCTTGGATCATTCTTTGTTTGGAACCTCCCCTTCAACCTTCCTGCAATGGGTGGCCCTACCAGAAGCATGAGCTCCACATGGCATCACTCTTGGGGTCACCGGAACATGCAAGCCTCTCCACCACAACAAGGTGACAATCCTCAGAGAGGTCCCTCTCCCCTGCACCCCCCAGACAAGCTGCTCATGGCTCCGTCCTGTGCCCCACCCTGCCTAAGCAGTGCCTGTCCCAGTCCCAGCCTCACTCCCTCCCTCACTGCTGGGACTTTGATCTGTCCCTCTAGCCACCTGTGTGCTGTGATGTGGCTGCGTGCATGCACAAGACATTTATCGGCCACATTATTGGCCACGTTAGCCAAAAAAAGCTGATTACCAATGCTGTTAATTTTCCTTACATCAGTGCCAATCCAATATAGGATCAATGTATCGATGCACCTCTAGTCTTAGCCATATGAAACTTACATGGTCCCTACTGAACTCCTTAGCACGTGTGTACATTTGAGCCAAGGAATAGGTACATCCCTGATTTCTTTCCAATTCTGGTGCTAAGAGACAAGTGGCAGAGAATAAATTCTTTAGATTCACTCCTCAGCTTCCTAATTAAAAACTGTGGGGAAAAAAATAGAAACCTGAGCTTTCCACAGACTGAGGAAGTCACAGGTCAAGGAGAGATGGCTGAAGCATATGTGCTTTTTTTAGGGGAGTGAGCAAAACAACAACAACAAATAGCTGGGAATTGGCAGCTTGTTGTTGAGCAGGTAGATGAGTCCCCACATAAGTATTTTATTTAGAAATTTGAAATAAAGTTACCAGCTGGCTCTTACTTGACATTAATTACCTTCTGCGTTTTAATTGGAGGGAAAATGTTTTAATTTAATGAAAACATAGTGAATCATTTTAATAGAACTTTAACTCCAGAGTTCTTGACTTAATGTTTTTACATTTTAACTTGGAATCTTATGTTAACACCTTTTTTTTAAGAATAACATAGCTACCCAGAAAAAAAAGAATCTTACAGATATCAGCAAGGGGAACTTTTGAACACCCCCTGCCCCCAGTCATATATTTGTTAAGATTTGAATAAAAAACAATTGTTTTTCTTCTTGTTGTTAGGGGGAGGGGGGGGACTGGTAAGAAATCTTTAGATTTGCAAAAGGGTTGGGTTTTTTTTTTACAGTTTATTTGCAGAGCATACCTTCTTAAATGCCATAAATAACCTATTCACAATACACGGAAGAGGATAATTGCCTGGTAAAAGCAAACTCCTACTAAATAACAACACATGTATCATTAAGCAACAGGAGGTCTTCAAAACTCTTTTTGTCAAATATAATAATTGTTCAGAAAGCATTTCAGAACTCAAATCTTCTCTTTAAAATGATTTACTGCTATCACCACTTAATTTCCTATGTATTATTAAAAGAAATAACATACTGCACATCAGAATGGAATACATGAGGCTGTAATTCCATGACATTAAGAAAAATCTCAGACTCTGCTTTCCTTTTTACTGTCTCATCAGAACCCTCTCAATGGAATTATAGCCTTATTATGTGGAATTCAGTATGTTCTTAAAGTGCCTTCAACAGTCCTATAAATTATTACTGTTCCAAAAATAAGCAGTAACAACATCCTCTTTTTCTTTCTTTCCACATTTCCTATCCATAAAATATTACTTAGTAAGCAATAAGAATGGACTGTAAACAAGTACAGATAATGTAGCTGACTGAAATCAAATCTTTATCTCCATTTCACCATTACAAAATGACCATAAACCAGTTAAGGGCAGATCATGTAAGCATGAAGTACTCAGTGAAGTAAAGCCACACCACTCAAGGTCTATGTAGCCATCAGCAGAAGCTCAATTACACAAGATGGAAGGAGAGCATGCACATTTTTGTGTGACCTCGACTTCTGTATTGGTCCCCTTTAGTTTGTATGTTATGTTGTACTGTTCTTGACTTTTGGATGAATGTGTATACAAGGTATCATAAACCCATTCATTGAGGAGTCCTAAAACCCCATGTTTTTCCTCACTTGGCTACCATTTGCTCCAAGAAACAGTTTGAAGTTGCCATGAGATGACTCTTTGCCCCCGGAAGCCATAAACCAGAAAGCCTCAGCTTCACTGCCCTTATCCTGAACCCTGATGTTGTAGTAAGGGAATCTCTGGCAGCCCCAGGTGTCTACCCTCTTAGATGTGAAATAAAGGTTCCCCTCAGCAGTCACTCTTT
>NW_005842122.1:135060-190298 GCF_000455745.1 Alligator sinensis
ATCAGTAAGAAGAAAAACTAGCAAAAGCCATGGGATGAACATAACACTAATGAGCCTATGCCTTGTGGATGAATGAACCCCTCGGTCCAAAACCAGATTTATATATTTTCCTATCTGAGGATGGATCCACAGGTGCTGCAGTGATGCAGATGTACCCCCATATTGGACAAGCAGCATCTGGGAATACTTTTAAGTCCCCCAAGCAGGTAAGAATTGCCCTCTTTCCTTCCCCCACATGCTCAGAGGCATATGCCCTAACCTCTCCCTCCCTGCTTGGTATTACTGCTGTCCCCACTGACCCAGGGATGGGAAAGGCTCTAGAGTCTCTTCTTTCTTTTCTACCTGGGCTGTACAGGGGCTGGGTTTGGCCTTGGATATAGCAGCAGTGGCGGTGGTGGGTGGATTCCTTCCTCCCATCCAGTACCACATGCATCACTTCAGTGTTTTTGCCACCCTGGGAGCAGGTACAGGAAGGGGGGAACCTACCTGTTCCTGCCATCATCCTGGGCTGAGACCATCCCCTGTGTAGACTAGCTGGAGCCTCCCACTGGCACAGTGGGGACAGTAGCTGGTGGTGGCTACAAATGATATTTAGAGATTTGTTTTTAGGAATTGGCTTGTAGGTAGAGTAAATATTGCATTAGAACAATTGGTCAGGAGAATGGCAAGGGTTAATTGGTTTCTAAGGACCTGTTTGTGACACAGTTTCAAGGACAGATGCCCTCAAGGCAGATACCATGTCTGAGGCCAATGGAAAAATAGACTGGGAAATATGAACAGTGTTTCCTGAAAATCCATAACAAAAAATAGGCTTGCTGCATTGGCGCCAGGTCACAGTACCCAGCTGCAAAGCCCCTGGGATTTCTAGTTTTGGTGGACAAACCAAATTAGGAGGCCAGGGCATGCCCAAATTAAAACACCAGTAAATAACCAAATTAAGATATGAAGATGTGATGGTTTTGTTGGAAAAGAGGAATATGTTGATGATCAAAACAGTTTGACGACCGCAGGGAGACCAATCAATGATGCCTGGCATCAGAGGACAAAATAATACAAAAGAAGGAATTTCAGAGCAGCACAATGTCCCCAAAGGGGGAACCCCAAGGCCACCATGGACAGAAGGCACACTACCAGCCTGTTTCACCCACCCCACTATTGGGGGGTGGGCCTTGGCCCTTGATCCTGCAGAAATGTTGACATTCAAGAAAGAACCACAGAGTGTAGCTCACGTACTGGCCAAGCATAACTTTCCTCTGTGAACCCTGGGATTGGTAGATAAATAGAATCAGGGGGCTTATTTGGTTTGCCTTGCCTACATTACTCTTATCTGCTATCAGTGTGTATCAATTAAATTTGCCTATTATTGAATGGAGGAAGTTGTGTTCAGTCTGAGGGCTTGGGTCCACCCAGAATAAGGTATCGGAGTCATAAATCCAGTGCCAACAGGTGGTGGGGGTGAAAAGGAGGAGAAGGGATGTGCCCCTGAGCATGGAGAGAAAGGAGAGGAATTGTTTTTCTGCTTTGGGGACTCAAAATTTCCCCAAATGTGCCTCTCTTGCATGGTCTGCTACCCTGGCAGGAGGGAAGGAAGGCCCCAAGCTGGGGGTGTGGGGGTGCAGCCACCCCTTAGGAACCCATTGATGCTCCCAACCCCTGCCCCCATTTTAAAATCCTGGATCTGCTTCTAATGCCATCTTCAGTGGCCCAAGCCAAAAACTTTGATGCAAAGTCTACTGGTGCTGCTTGGTCCCATAATTGTTGTGTTCCCATAGCAAAAAGTAAAACATATACTTAAGTCTAAAATGACTACATATTTGACTGCTCTGATAGCCTCTCAAATCTAAAATTATGTTTGTGTTCAAGAGCGCAGAATGTGTACATCCCCTGTGTGACCTAGCTTGGAAACTCTACAAGGCACAATACACAGAAAATAAAAAGTATCACTATTTCATCTTGATGTTTTTCCTTTCTCAGAGTTCAATAATTGGTAATGCTGAAATAACTCTACAAAGAGTAGTTACTAGAATGAAGCAACTACTTTGATCCTTTGATTTACCTGTACAAGAAATAAAGCTGAATCTTCAACACCTCTGAGGTTTCCACAATACAAATCTATAGAGTACTGAACATGCATTCAAAGATCATGAATCTTTTGACTTAGCATCCAGATCTATTGCTCATTTAAGAAGCCAGTTATGTATCACAGACTATTCAGTATACATTTTTCTTTAAGGAGTCTTGAAAGAGGTCCACAACAAAGAGGAAATGCAGTTACTGACAGTACTAACTGTGATTTATCAGGAAAAGTATATGCATATTTATATTCCCTGGTCAGTTAACAGTCTTTCTCTGAGTTATTCTCTTTTTAGGACTTAGTGGCAAGAAGGAGAGTAGATACAGAATCTCAGCATTTTTCCAAGTTTCTGCTCCAAAAGCCCTGTAGTGTTATGGGATGGTTGTTATGTCCTAATGGCCATTCTCTTTTCTATAAGCTTCCTGAAAGTGCCAACAAATGTCCCTGATATTTATGAATACTCATGACAGTCATGTAGAGGCAAAAATCTAGAAATAAGTTAACTGTCTTACTATTTTTTATGATCATAAAAGAAAGATGCAATAAAATTCTTGTTACCGCCAACATCTCTAATTCTATTTAATATTTCTAAGATAGTCAATCAAGGAAAATACTAGAATTCAGGGATTATTTTGTTCTATAGTGTAAATTATTTTAAGAAAACAATTCTAAGTATTGTTGTGTAAATTGCCACTTGAGATGGGAATTATAATATAAAATCTTACAATTGTTGCAGAAGGAATTTGCCTTGAAAACACTTTTTGTGTAAGAAAAAACAGAGCTACTTTCTATTTCTGTGCCTATATTAAAGCAATAGCAAATTTAGACCAAAAGAGGAGAAAAATGATGCCTACAACACCTCTTGGTAAGAAGAGATGTCATGTAATCTTGTTGCAAACAAAGACATTAGGTACTGTAAGTTAGCCTGATTGGAAGATTCTAAGTATTGAACCATCTGATTAAAATCTTTCACAAATAACAAGCAACTGAAGGTCATGCCATATGATATCCAAAAGCTAATTGTCACTGCAGTTCTTTGTTAAGTAAAGATCTGGGGTTTAATGATTGACTGTCATATCATAACAATCTGGGCATTCTTAAGTATTCCATTCTTCAAATTGGTATCTCAGTAATTTAGGATTCAGGACTGAGCCCCTAATCCTGTCAAATAATCCTTATTCACTGAATTAGATCATGGAATACTGACATTTTTCCTCTTCCATCTATTCCTATTTTTCTTAGCAGATCAAAAGTTTTGAATGCAACTTGGTTACTTTTAGATTGTAGTCTGAATCAGAATGAGCTTTGAATAGTGCATCTTAGAATTAACTTAAAAATCTTTAGGTATCCAACATGATCATAATTTTTGGCTAACGCTGGTAATACTATCTTTTTTTTCTTTTTCAATAATAATCATTGAAATAAGAATGAGGCCGGCTGCTCAGTGAAAATAAGAGATGATTAGTTTTAATTTATTCTTGTGGCAAAGAAATTAACAAGTTGTGACGATCAACACATTCTTAATGAATCAGCAGAATGTAAATGTCACAGATCCTTAAATAATTATAATAATTAATAAAATATTAAGGCTATTACAACAGTACCTCATTAACAACTAATTAGGGAGGCAGTAAACTAATTGAGAAGTTCTACAGGTATGGTAATGACCAAAGTGAACCTTAAAAAAAAAATGCAAAAAACAGAAATTGCTATACTGGATCATACCAGTGCGATGTCTATACATCCTTGTTCTTTCCAGAGCCTTTGAACCCTGAAGTACCATGAGATCAAGGCAAGCAGAAGATATTCTAAGGGCTTTTACCCAGATGTATGTAGAAATCCAACTTGATAAGATCTATTAAATGCATAAAGATTAGGTCAATTGTAATTGGAAGACCATGATATTGTCATAGAACCTGGGACCCGTGTAATGGGTATGGCTATGTGTTTCAGGCCCACCAAGGGGCAAGCTGTCTCTGAAACATTTATCTATTGTTACAATGCTAAGCAGGTATCTATATCTCTATTTTATATATTTTTCTGTATTATTATTATTTTTGTTTAGAGAGAGAAAATGCTTATTTTAGATGAGGTTGTGCTAGAAGGTGTGCTGACTATAAATAACTGAATGCAGAGTGTACTGAACATCCTTTATTCAGACTTAAATATGAGGAGCAAACCTATTCCTTTATATTAGGATAGATGAAATAAGAGAAGTCACGATGTAATGCTCTGTCCAGCATAGCAAGATCTAAATCCTGTTGGATCAGGAGTTTGACCAAGAAGAGATTAGAAATATAGGGTCTGGGTCACCAAACAGATGTGCTTGTGTTTTTGAGGCAGAGAGTAAACACAAAACCATTAGACTGAGGAAAGCAGTGGGAACTGTAGTCTTAAGAAAGAGCATTGACAGAACTCCATCTCACCTGGAAGTCAGAGATGGATATTGTGAACAAGTAAACCTGCTTTTGTTGTTTTTGGGTGAAGGTGGAAAGGAGATGCCAAAAAAAGAACTCCACCAGGACTTTATTGTAAAGTTATTCATTGTAAATAGGATAAACTGTACCAAAGAAAACATACAGTTCATACCAGTAATTTTTTTTTCCGAATTAATGTATCAAAGATTCAAATATTGGAAAATTGCTTGTAATAAAAAGGGGCAAACCACTCACCAAAGCTGGTTAATTACTTGCCCTAAAAATGGAGGGGGAGGGACACTAGTTGAGATGCCCCAAAATTGTTGCCACTGTTGTTCTTAATGTGAGATCCTGGTTTTTACAGACAAGACCATTGCACTGAAGACAACAGAAAAGAATAGCAAAGATAGAAAATACAACTTCTGTCCATGGCAACCTTTTTATTTGCAGCCTTGCTGTTTGGAGAAATGTTGTTATTGCATTTGCACAAATATTAGTCTGATTAAGGTGTTACATTTTAGAACAGTATTAAATAGAGTTGTTTTTGCCACCTCAGCCAGACATGCCCCAACCTGACGTCCTTCCTTATCATCCTGACGTGCCATCTCTCTCTCTCTCTCTCTCTCTCATAATTTAGCTGGGAAATGAAAATGACACATGAGGGAGTGGGAACAGGAATACATTAGTGATATTCAAGATTTAGCTAAAGCCAGTGCTGGGAGGTGGTAATGTCCTCTGCTTCCCACTCTATTCTAGTCTTATCAGACACCCTTTAGGATAAGAATAATGAAAAACAGTTGATGTCATAGGCTGCTTGCAGATGTGAAAAAAATTGTACTTTACTTTAAACTCATGTTTCTGTGCAGAGCCCAGCGCATGCCCTGAAGAGGCATCTTGTTAGTTGGACCTGGCTTGCCCAATGTCTGTATAGATCAGGTGCTTTAGTGGGGCTTTTTGGTGCTTTTATCTAGAGCTGATTGAACCAGCTTTAGAAAAAAGCACCAAAAAGCTCTGTTGATGTATACAGATACTGCAGTGACAGGTCAAACTAACATGCTGCTGCTTTCGGTAAATTGTGGCTTTTTTTTTTCCCCACATTTGTCAGCAGCTATTGTGACTCCAAGGATATAAGAGTTCTGGTTATGTTAGGCCATAGTTATGCTAAGCTATAGTTTAGGCACCCAAAGGAGTTTGGGGATAGCAGGCTTTGGGCCCCATCTACATATTACACTTAAGGCATGATTAATCTGTTTATCATGCCTTAAGTTATAGCCCAGCTACACATTCAAACAATTAATGGCATTAAAAACCCCCCAATAAGCTACTAAGTTATTCCACAAAAAATGTGTCATAACTTTGTTGATGTTCTAATCGTACCATTAATTAAACATGTAGCCAATCATTATATGTGATTTGAGAGCCCCATCAACTGAGGGGCTCCCAGCCACAGGGGTGTACCACCCACTGCCAGTGTCACAGCTGACAAGGCTCGGAGTAGTGGCAGCATTGTCAGGTCAGGGTTTCCAAAAGGGAGAATGCTGTCCCCCTGCAGCTTCCTCATCAGCGTTCTTCCCACTGCCACCACCCCAAGCCCCACAGCAACATGGGCTGCAGTGCTTGCAGCAGAGGCAGCGTGGAAAACATGACTGCCTCTGTGAACCCCAAACCTCAGGAGGCTTACAGCCAGGGTAGCATTGTCCCCTCTGTGAGCCCCACAGCTAACAATGCTTGCAGTGGGGGCAACACTGGAAATGAGCAAAAACACTGATTGAAAGAAGGGAATAACAAAAAGCAGTAGCTGAACAATGTGAAGTAGAAAGTAAGAATATGCCAGTGAAGATAGCAGAGGCAAGCTGCAGGTGGGCAAATTCTGCATAGAGCAAGAAGAAATCCTTCATAGAGGCAGAAAAGGATCTTGGAGTTATTGTTGATGTCAAAATGAACATGGACCGACAGTGGTCAGCAAGGCCAACCGTACCTTGTCATGCATCCACAGACGCATCTCAAGCAGGTCCAAGGAGGTGATCCTCCCCCTCTATGCGACACTGGTCAGGCTGCAGTTGGAGTACTGCGTCCAGTTCTGGGCGTCGCACTTCAGGAGAGATGTGGACAACATGGAGAAGATCCAGAGGAAGGCCACTCGCATGATCAGGGGACAGCAGAGCAGGCCCTACGAGGAGAGGCTATGGGACCTGAACCTGTTCAGCCTCCACAAGAGAAGGCTGAGGGGGAATCTAGTGGCCATTTACAAACTAGTCAAAGGGGACCAGCAGGCATTGGGGGAGTCCCTGTTCCCCCGAGCACTACCAGGAATGACAAGAAATAACGGTTACAAGCTGGCAGAGGGTAGATTCAGGCTAGACATCAGAAGGCACTACTTCACTGTCAGGGCGGCTAGGATCTGGAACCAACTTCCAAGGGAAGTGGTGCTGGCTCCTACCCTGGGGGGTCTTTAAGAGGAGGCTAGATGAACACCTCACCAGGGTCGTTTGACCCCAGTACTCTTTCCTGCCATGGCAGGGGGTCGGACTTGATGATCTGCTCAGGGCCCTTCCGACCCTACCAACTATGAAACAATGAAATAGACACCTTGACAGAAAATAGATAAGAATTTGCCCAAGATGCCTTCATCTTGTGCTTAAACATGGGGGCTGAGAGACTTGCTGTTCATAGTGGGGAGCATAATTGCGCATACGTTGCTGTCGTTGTCCTGGGCAGTTTTGCTGATCTGGGCTGATTGAAACCTCTCTGAGCTTTCATCACTGAACACAAATTTGAGTTATTCTTTCTGGCTGATTACAAACACTAAACAAACAGTGCTTTAAGATCACCACGCTCCCGTACCAAGCTCAGCACATGCCCAAAAGAGGTATTGCATTAGTTTGACCCAGCTTGCCCAACATCTGTATAGATTGAATGCTTCAGTGGGGCTTTACGGTGCTTTTATCTAATAGCTGATTGAATCAGTCATTCGATAAAAGGGCCAACAAGCCCCTCTGAAGTGTATGATCCATACAGACACTGGGGAGTTGGGTTAAACTAAATTGCTTCCTCTTCTGGTAAAACACTGGGGGGTTTTGGGATTTTTTTTTCATGTCTGTCAGCAGCGGCAGCCTTCCAAATAACACAGACCCCAGTAACCTGTTCATTGAGGGCGATAGCAGACCCGAACACTCCCACAGATCAGAACAGCACAGTGTAGGTGACAGTCACTATAATAAACCTTCCTGCTTTCAGTCTCTATAGCTCCTACTTAGTTATAACAAGCCCCCATGATAAAGAATGCCCCCAAAATGGGAAAAACAAAACAAAACATATCCTATTAACATTAAGCAGCTGAAATACATTTGTGAAAGGTAAAGACTTTTGTGGGTTACGTCTTTTATTGGAGCAATTACATGATTGGAATAGTTTTGGACAAATTTTTAAATGCAGAACATTCTTTAGGTTCTTTGAAAAAGCAGAATATTAATGTTTTCAACTATAAACTTGTCTTCCCATTTTTTAGAATCTCTCACCTAATTTTCAAATCAACCAATACTTCTGCTAAGAGGCTTTGAAACACCTCATGACCATTCTTTTGTACAAACTGAGTTGTTTCAGTTACATTTCTTTGTCTTCAACTACTTTAGCTTCACACCACAATTCTCCTTGAAATCAGTGGAAGCTGTATTCAGATTTTAGGGTTTTTTTCTTTTTTTTTTTTTTTGCACTTGGGTTTCTCAGAAGTCTGACATACAATATACAGCACTGATGTTAAGGCAGTATGGAGGCAGCATGGGTAGATAATTTAATAGAACAAAGAATTAAAACACCATTAGTAAATGGTAGTGTGCATTACTTCCCCCCAAGGTCCCTTAACAGTGCCCTTAGTAAAGATTTAAACATATAGCACCGGAACATTATCTTTTGAATATGCATATTTGCAAAGGGTATAATCCTATAAAAAATATCAATATCACAACAATAGCTATAACGTGATATTAAATCAGCCTATTAAGGTCTTCCAAGTACTGTATAATAATACTAGCATACAAAACCATACTTGTTATCACATTAATTTTATTACAACAAAGAAATCCTAGAGTTCAAAACCTTTTATTTCAGGTACAGTTTAATGTTTCTATTTAATTTTAAACTCTGATTGACGGGGGGGTTTGCTACCTTCATAGGTTTCACACAACTAATGGAATCTTTTACAAAGACTCAAGAAAAAACAATAGGTTTTTAGGCAAACTTTTTATTCAGATCTTTATTTAGATCTTTATAAATCATGTTCCAAGGTAATCAGTTGTCTACTAGTCTAATGACAGTTTTATTGTTCCCATGATAACATTATTATAAAAACTGTTTAGAAAGTACCCCTGTAGCTGCAAAATGAAGATAACCAGCTGTGATTGTGACTGTTTTTACCTTCACTGAGATTTTAAAATACAAAAGGATTTAAAAGTTACCATACTAAGCCATATATAATATTTTTGTCAGGTGCTGTCAATAGCAACATTTCTAATTTAGGGGTTTTCCTTAAAATTAACATTTCCTGTTTTCTTAATTTCTGCAATTTGTGTCTGTTTTTTGAAGGAAGGGGGTACCTTGTTAGATGGGTACAGTTTTGTGATCCTTCAACATTTTATTATAAAATGGAGGGGAGATTTGGTTTGTGGGTTTCTTTTTCATTTTTGGTTAACTGCAAACAAGTTCTAAGTGACCAGTATTCCTGGTAACTAAGCACATGCACCTACAATGTGAGTACTTTAATGCTGTTTTTTTCTTAAAAAGCTTTCAGCCCATATCATGCAAATTGTTCTTTATGGTGACCAACTGATGACCAGGAGGCTCTGTGTGAGATCAAGTGTCTGACAGTTTGAACTCATCTTTAGAAATGATGTCTTCCTGGAAAGACTGTTTTCTAAATAGGAGTTATGGATCACTTTTTAATCATTAAATGAGGTTCTGTGGGCTGATTTATGCAGAGTAGATTATTATAATCACCTTAATCTACCTTTTGTTTTTTATATATTGCTCCCACTGAAATAAGCTGCATATGCCACCCTGCCACAAGTACTGGTATAAGATAGTAAGAGATCCATAACTTGTAGCAGCCCACGTCAAAAATAAAGAGGTAACCAAAAAAATAAGGTTACATTTTAAGATTATATTCAAGGAAGGAATGATTTAGGAGCAGGCACTAAAAATGGCTAAATCTGGCTTTATTAATTTTCACTTCAGTGGAGCCATATATTTTTACTTCAGTTTAGGCTCTGATCCATAGGTTCTATTTCTACTCGGACACACATTTTGTTGTATCATTCTTGGTACTTCAAAGTAGTTCCTTCCTCTGTGATTACACTTTTATGTATACCTGTCTGTTGATAAACTTGAACATACTGGTATGGCTGTACCCTGCCATTCAGGTATGTTGTTATTTCAAAGAGATTAAAAAAAGGAAGACACTGAATAAGAAACTGTAAACAAGTTAAAATTCCACATGCATGGCCGATTTTTTTTTTTCCTGATTTGTGTCCTTTAATTCAGTTCTGTTCCAAGTTTTCTGTCATTTTCCTTAATTGGGTAAACACTTCATTTGTGTTTCTCCCTCTAGATACTACAGCGATGACACATTACATATTCTTACATTGATAAAATAATAATGGACTAATCCCTGAAGTGTTTAATCTCTTTGTGTGTATTTCTCAGTAAAGCAAAATACCCCGTTGAATTTAAATGACACTTTCTGTCTTGGGAAAGGACTGGAGGATTTGGCCCAACATTAACAAGACAAATGGTATTTCATCTGTATAGCCTGGTTCTGAGAGGTTCTATTTTTTTAGTAATATCAGTAATATACTGCTTGCAGATCTAGAAAAAGCATAACATTTATTTCCAGCTCTGTTGAAGAGGAGGATGACTTGTATCCATATTACTTTTGTATCCGTGATCTCTAGTAATTATAATTTATGCTGGGCATGTCTACACATGCATCTACACTAGTTTAAATTTACTGTGCAGTAAGTTACTGAGCAGTAAGCGGGAATAGGCTGGTGGCTACATGTGCAGGTATTAAAGTTCCTTAACACTGTGTGTGGACTTACTTGAGACTAAAGTTAGTCCCAAGTCACTCTATATACACAGTGTTACTTCACAGTAAGGCATTTACATGTGCATTACTCTGCAGTAATTAATCAGGCATAAATTTGACACTGGTATGATGCAGGTTACAAACTTACATTCAAGTTGGCATAAGTTGCCATATTTACTGTGCAGTATGGGCATGCATATGTAGATGCATGCCTGTACTATACAGTAATTTTGCTTACTACACAATAAAAGCACATGTGTAGATATGCCCACTGAATATGAAATACCTCTCCCCTCCACTCCTGCTATCCGGCAGTAGGTTGTGATAGAGTAGTAAAATTTAACATATAAAAAAAAGACCAAAGGGAACAGTCCGAATTGGGGACAGTGATTCAATTCATTGATTCAGATTATTGTTCTGGTTTGATTTGGCTGAATCTGAACCTGAAGATTCGATGCTGATTTGGAGAATCAGCAATTTGGCCATAGACAGAGCTTTAAATGTTTTCTCTACGTACCTTGAAGTACCAGGCACCTGCTGTGAATGCTGTGATGAAGAGGCGGATGGAGCATCCCACAGGAGTGTGGGGGGCCTCCTGCATGCTTAGCCATGGACCCCTCCGGGGCTCCCAGCTCAGTGATTGGCCATGGGAGGGGGGCCTGGGCCCCCCCCGACCCAGGAGGCACCAGTCATATAGCACGTGCTTCTGGTCCACTTCTGGGTCCTCTGTTGAGCACAATGGGGAGCCCCAAATGCTCCCATGGGATGCTCCATCCACCTCAGCATCTCAGCATTCATGAGCCACCTGGTACCTTGAAGTGTGTAGAAAAAACGTTTAAAGCTATGTCTGTCAGAATAATCGAATCTCTACAAATCATCGAATCTCTCTGAATTGGAGGGTTCCAATTCAATTCAGAGAGATTAAAGGGTCTCCTGATTTGATTTGGATTCAGAGATTCGGCCACCGAATCGGGCTGAATCTCTGCCAAATTGAATCAGTGACTGAAGCTTCACACAGCCCTAATATTCAGTTCCTGCAAGTAAAATGATTGGGCTTGAATGGTGAAAAGCTACAAATTACCCTTCCTTAAAATTTGAAACATATGATAGTTCTGTATTTTAGCCATGACAAATTTTCAGGCTTGTGTGCTTTGCTTCTTTGTAATGAATGTGATGGGTGTTTGTTGTTTTGGTTTTCCTACAGCCTTTTTTTTTAATTTAATGCTAACAATAATCACAGGCAAGATGTTATTTGGTTTCTTTATGGTAACTATTTCCAAGTCTTCCAGTCATCTCCTAAATATTGAATATACTCATGGAAGAAATAGTAGTTATTAAGTTACAATACATAGATTCATAGGTTTATAGATTGTAAGGGCTTGAAGGGACCTCAGAAGATCAACGGATCCAGGCCCCTGCACCAGGCACAAAAGACAAGGGGGTGTCAGGTGACCTTAGCACGGTGACTGTCCAGTCTCCTCTTGAAGTTTTCCAGGGTAGGTGATAGCACCACCTCTGGAAGGAGCTTATTCCACAGTCTGGACTCTCTAACTGTGAAGAAAAGAAGTTCTTCCTAATGTTCAGCCTGAAACGGTCTTCCAGGAGCTTGTGGCCGTTACTCCTGGTTTTCCCCAAGGGTGCCCTGGTGAACAGTTGCTCACCAATCCCTTGATGTATTCGCCTAATGTAGTGGTAAGTTGCTACCAAGTCCCCCCTCAGCCTTCTCTTTTTCTGGCTGATGAGTCCCAGATCCCTCAGCCTTTCCTCTCATGGCTTGCTGTACTATTCTCTGATCATACAGGTGGCCTTTCTCTGGACTCTCTCAAGCTTTACCACGTCCTTGTTAAACATAATTGCAGCAGATGTTTAGTGTTCAATGGGAGAAAAAATAATTTCCAATTTTCACATGAAACCTTCATTGTGGATCATCACACTTCAAGGCTTACATGAAGCAGTCCCCTCTCCTTCTCTACTGTCTCTTATACAAATAATTCTAATTGATGTCCTATTAAATTTGCCCAAATGGATTGGCAGTTTACAATAATCAAAAAGGATAATGTCCTCGTTTTGTTCCTTGAGGAAGGTAATTAGAAAGTGCTTAGATTTAACATGTAATTTATTTTTGTGGGCGAAATTTGTACACTCTCATTAGTCAGGGCCACAAAATTCAAATGAATGTGTTTCAGGTGCCAAGAGAAAAAAGTTAAAGTAAAAAATTATCATCTGAATAGGCAAAAGGTAGGGCAGGATGGCACTTTACAGTAGCTGATTCAGAAAGGCATAAGTTTTTTTTAGGCAACAGCTCACTTTCTCAGTATTAAAGGACTGGTAGAAATAAAAGCTTTTATATATAAGAGAAAGGGACAGGGAGCAGTGGCAATATGTGTTAAAAAGTTAAAAGGGGCAATAACTGACTAAATTAATTGAGATGAACAAAGCAATTAACATCTAAAGGAACACCTGAATTACCAACTACTTCAGGCAGTGGGATAAGAAACCACAGTCCCTGTTGAGACCATCCAGTCAGTGAATGAATTCTTGTCTATAATTTTGTTTGCCTCTTTTTATATATATATATATATATATATATATATAAAATGTTTTTTTGTTTGTTTTTGTTTTTTTTAAGGACAACTACTTTGAGGCTAGCAGTGGAACGCCCAGGGAGCTTAAAATATTCTGCCACGGGTTTTTGTACTATTTTTTGGAATTGATATTAAATCTCTATCCATTCATTCTTTTATAAGATTAGCCCCGTTTGATCAATGAAGACAGCAAAGGGGAATGCTAAATAGTTGATGACATATATGACGTTGCTGGAGAAGCAGATGAATTAACCCTGGGCGTTATAATTAGTATTGCTTGCAGCAGTAATGTGGCCAGTGCTTTCCGAGTAAAACTGTAAACAACTTTTAAGGTACTTATGCAGACATAATCTTCTGAATCATCAAAACTCTGGAAATAATCACACACTTAATTTTAAGTATGTATTTAGTTCTTCTCTATTACAAGACACAATTTTGTAGAATTGAGAAATTTAAAGAGTTAAAATATGGATGGGATAAAGCACACAAACTTTTAGAAAAGTGATTGTCAACCAGGGTTCCAGGACAATGTCAGCACTGTTAGGTGTGCATGATTTACAAGATAAACTGAGAGAATTCAAATAGGAATCCATAATGTAAAAAGCACTTTCTGACCTGTTGTGGTCTTTCAGAGTTCTTTGCAACAGATGAATTGCTCTACTAAAAAAACAACTGAAAGATAAAAGCTGGCATATTCTGAGGGGTGCCTTGTGTCTAAAAAGGTTGAAAACTACTGTTTTTTTAGAGGATTATCTTGATCAAATTACTTTGGAGGTTGATTCTTCACTTGGTAATTTATTTTAAGGAGATGTACTGCAAGGAAGAACCATTTATTTATTTATCTATTATTTACTAGCTGGTTTTCTTGCTGTACTAAATGCACCTCTCTGAATCTGAATAGCAAATTAGCACTCCTTCAAATCTGATATATATGGAGGGCTGATAATTTGCATCAGATAAATTATGAATTTTAAAAGAAATCCACAGCTGGCCTTACGGAAAGGAATGCTAGTTTAATATTTTGATCATCAAGATAAGACCCAGTTCAGATTGTTCAGTCTCCTTATATGTACAATATTGATTTATAAAAGAGGCTTTCTACATCAAAGCATTTTGCAAGAACCAGGAAACTATCATGTTTAAATATGATGGCAGTGTTACTGAATTCCCAAGTCATTCTGCCTCTGCTATTACTCACTAGATTTATTATTTCAGATCTATATTATCTAAAACTTCCTGTCAATTGCATGGAGTGTGCAATTTGAAAGAATGCCTTGATCCTTGGGTGCAGGAAAATTATATGCGACAATTTTCTTGAATCTCAAAAAGCACACTTTCTCTGAAATGTTGTAAAGAAGCAAAGTACGTGCAAAGTTAATTCTTTAATGAAAAAATCCATCATCCAAAACAATTTATTTTAAGGGGTATGCAAAAATGAATTATTGAAGTGTTTGCACCTGAAGGTTTCCTCCTGCCCACATTTTTTTTTTTGGAGTTAAAAGAAATCTATTTAGACCACTTCAATAAATACAGTCTATATGTCATCTATATCCTGGGAAGGCACAAATTCTACTTAATGAAGAATGTACTATGTCTGTCATTCATGAATAAGTCAATAGACCCTAGTAAACAGTCTTTTGGGACAATAAATTATTTCATGAAGTGTTTTATGATGTGAGTTTGTTAGTCACTGTATTATGTAGCTCATCTGTGTAATATACAAAGATCAACTGTCATCCCAGTGGATTTTTGCAAATAAAGTAAGAAAATTAAAGCTTTAATGATCTTTAAAAAAACAAGCCTAGGATCAGATGCATGAAGTTACTTAGGCACCAACAGTCTGATATCATTGTCTAGGATGATTTTCAAAAGCACCTAAGTAGTTTAAGTGCTTAATATCCATTCAAAGCCAATGGGAGGTAGGTGATTTAGGCATGTCATCTGTAACTTTAGGAATTTGTAGGCTTTTGTAATTCAGAAAAGGTGTCAGGTTTAGAGTATAATACATAAGAAACTAGATGTAATGATATTAGCCTTACTAGATACAGAACAAATTATTAAACAAGGAAAAATAGTTAAGAGAAGCTATTGTGATACCCTCTTCCCTGTTGCTCATAGCCGGGGATCCAGGTTTTCTGGGCTGCAGCTTTACCACAAAGGAGAAGTGAGGTATATATATGGTCAGGCAACTCCCCTGTCCCCTGCTCCCTCTGCCCCACACACTGGGGGCATGGGACAGTGGGTCAGGAGGGAGAGGCACCAGCAGGGCTGGGGATGGGGGGAGGCTGTGAGTCTGTAGTAAGGGGCACTGGTAGGGGTGGGGAGCTATGGGTTGGGAGTAAGGAGCATATGCAGGGCGGGGAGGGCTGTGGCTTAGGAGTGAGGGGCACTGACATATCAGGACTGCTTAGCACTACAAAGCAGAAGGAGGTGTCCCAGTGAGTGAAGGGGACAGGAGGAACTCTAATTTTCTGTTATAAAATATCCAAAATTTAAACACCAAAATGTATAGGTATTTAAAATGTATTCTATTATAATGATTGAGGCACTGGTAGGCCTCAAAATTGCTTTAAAATGATAAAGATTTCAATAAAACACTGTCCAAGTGATATCTATGTATACTAGTGTTTCATTTTAATCAAGGAAAAACATGGATTTTTTAAATCAGAAATTTTTGGCTTTTTAAACAGAGGAGAGACCAGGATCCCTGCTCATAGCTATACACTGAAAATCATAACCGTACCTCTGTCCCTTCTATATACACCACTTTACCAGGTAGTTTTCTTCCCAAAGCAACAGCTTCTGTTTCCCCTACCTCTCCCTTTTTTGGTGTGGGGGTAGAACTGTCATGAACATAAATTTATGTTTGTCGCAAGCTAAAAAAATTATGGGACAACATCATTTTAGACAGAAAAATGATTGTGTGTGGTTGTCACTTGTAGGTGTTTCTTTTCAGACAAATCAGTTGGCATGTGCCCAAGGGACAAATTTACACATGCAATTAATGTGCCTGAATTTACTCTGCAGTAAATTCAAGTGCATTAAACTGCTCCTGGGCACATGTATACTCATGCTCCCAGGTCAGAAGCAAATTGAGCCTGACAGGAACAGCCTAGTCCAGTGCTACTCCTGCCCACCTCTGGCCCCCTGCATAAGCCAGGAGGAGCTCCAGACTCCCCTGGCTGCCAGCTCCAGGCTAGCATGGAGAACTGGAAGCAGCCTTGGGCTGGCAGGGGACCAGGGGGCAGCTCTGGTCTGACAGAAGGCATGGGGGAGTCTGGCTGGGGCTCCACGGGATGCAAAGCAGGGAGCTGTCTCAGCTCCAGGGACATCTCTGAGCCAGAAGGAGCTCAGGGTTAACCACAAGCTGCAAGAGGTGGGCGGGGGGGGAGGGGGGAAATGTTGCGGCCAACTCTGTATGGCTGGGAGCTGCTGTGACAGCTCTCCCATATGCCCTGGAGCTTGGGGCTTACCTTAGAACCAGGGACAGCTCCCTCCCATCCCCCTGGAGCTTGCTTAGCCAAAAAGAAGTTGTGGTCCCCTGCTGCCTGGGCTGACTGGGAGCAATTTGCTCCTGGTAAGCATCTACACATACACTTTGGTGCACTAGTTCAAAGTACAATTTTCTACTACCTGTATCTGTATCTGTCAGTACCAGCAGACAACACTTTAAATTAACCTACTGCTCAGTAATTGCTGCACATGTGTAGATGATAACACTTTACTGAGCATTAGATTACTCTAAAGCATAGTAAAGTGCACTTGTAGACATGCCCAGAGTCCATCAATCTAGTTTTAAATGCAAGGTTCATAGTTCAGTTATAATATGCTAATATTATAATTATAATATAACGATTTATCCATTCCAGACCAATATTTAAAGGGGAAAACAGGGGCTTCCCTCCACAGGTCTCTGACCAAGCAGCTTTTTCCCAGCTCCCAGCCAGATTACCAACCCCTCCCCACTCCTCCCCTGGTACCTGTGTTCCTTGCTGCACAGCTCCGAACCCAGGTGGGGAATCAGCTTCTCCTGGGATGACTGAGGCTCTCCTCTGTTCTGATGTCTGCTTTCTGGGTAAGTTTCAGCTCCATTTCCTCTGGCTGAGTCTCTGCCCCTCTTTCCAGGCTGGTGTTGGCTACTCTCTGGCTTCTCTGTTCTTCCTTTCCCACCATCAACTTTTTATGGCTGACTAGCAGCCAATAGGTTTTCAGTGGGGGTTTGCAATGAGGGCTCTAGTCACAGTTCAAATGTTCTAATAAAAACCATGCACTGTGCACAGCCTACCCTCCTGCCTGGAAAAGCTATTGCACCCTCTGCAAAGTTTTTGCCACCCTTCTTGCAAAGTTCTTAGGCACAGCTCACCCAATCAGCTTGCAGCCAAGTGAGCCTTTTCAACTGCTAGACTTGAAAAGAGGAATTTTTATTCTGCATTCTTTATATATAGAGGTACAAAAAAAGCACAAGACAAAGACAGATCTAAAAAAAGTCCTATATCCTAGTCCCTCTTTTTACTACTAAAACCTGATCCTGACCTCATAGTAGATAAGCAAAGCACTTAGCAACATCAAAATAAATACATTTATTTAAAAAAATGGTAAAGCACTATTTCACAGCACTTGACATTTATTCAGGTACAGCTGACTCTTCCTGATGCCTGGAAGCAAAAGACTTCTAAATAAAACGAGAACACTCAACACCCTGCCATTTTAAGTCAAGTAACCACTGCACATCCATAGGAACACATAAGGCTAAAGCACCAAGTATCTAATTCTGAGTGAGAGATTGTAATTAGGTGAAAAGACCTCTCTTTACAAAGTTACCAGAGAACAAATATAAGGTTTCCACATGTCCCCAAATATTTGAGAAGCAAGGATTTTGTGATATTTCTTAGTAGACCAACTGTATGGTTGTGAGAGATGTTAGGTAAGCTTTAGGTCAAAAAGGCCTAATGTCTGGACTCAAATATTCCAAAATTTTGGGTCAGTTCTGTCTAGTCATCAACATATACTTTTCAAAAAAAATATTTTGGATCTGTAGTTTATTTCTCAGTGTGAACAAACTGTTTCAAATATATCATTAAAGAAAGTCAGTGACTCATGCTATTCACTTGGCCACCAAAAAAGAAAAAAGGGACATAGGAAATTCCAAGCATTTTTTATGATCACCTTTGTACCAATTACCAAGGAAATGAGCATTCTCTGAAGGACACCTGTCATGTTTAAGCATGACTCTTTTTTTCAAAAAAAGAGAAAGAAAGCAAAGAACTCTTTATAGTGGACCTGCTGATAGGCTTTGATATAATCACATGAAGCTATAACAAACTTTGGCATGTAGACATGAGTAAGAAAGTTCTAAATGTTTTCTTTTTCTTTTTTTTCCTTTCCCCCATGAAAGCAAACTTTGAATGTTGGCTTGCAAATTGTAACTTTAAAAAATCCAGAAACCAAATGAAGTTTGTTCAATTATGTGATCATCTAACAAAAGCACCTGAGAAGAAACATTTTGAAAAGGTCAACATTGCAACAAGTTACAGACTTTCAAAGCCTTCTAAATGTATTTGTTAGCAGCTCATGGTGACTTTGCTTCCAACAGAGGGGCATACCATTTATGTGGTTGACAATACATGGAAAGATCTTCACTATCAAGAAGGGTTTGAGCTGGACCTAATCACTGTAGCTAGTGGACTTGTGCCACTGAGATTTTCCTTCATCTGTTTTCTCACTTTTTGATTACCCTGCTTTAATGGTATATCTTGAAAGGTACTGTTTTTCCTCTTGTGTACAAAGAACATAATTGCCATCTTTATTGCACATGAGTCAATCTTCTTAATAAGAGGAATCTCTAAATTCTTAGCTAGACCAAAATTAAGCCCCATTTCATTACCACTACCTCAACATAATAGAAATGGCATTTGGGGGAGGGAAGAAGAGAATAATGGACTAATCTAGTGAATAATGGACTTTTGGGCAGAAACTGTCCTTGTGTTGTGTAGATGGTGCTGAGTATGTTGGGATCTGGTTCCTGTAAGCCATACTGTTATTCAAGTAACAAGACTGTATTGCCACATATTTTTCAGTGGGAGCAGTTGTAAGTATGCTCTGTCAATGTACTCTTGCTCTGCACATAACGAGTCCTAAAAAGTGATGTTACCTGTTAATGATTTAGAAAATGGGATTAAATGCAAATTAATAGATTGCTCCAAACTTGGTGGGTAGCAGACATATTGGAGGCTAGGATTAGGATTCAAAATGACCTTGATAAACTGGAAAATTAACTAGAAGAAACTCTGTAAGATGTGCCAAGTAGTCCACTTAGGACGGAGCAATCAAATGTACTACGGTAATATGAACTGGGGAATGATTAGTTTGGTTGCTGAAAAAGATCTTGGTGCTATAGTGGACAGAAAATTGAACATGAGTTAACAATGTATTGTTATTGCATACATAGCCAATAGCATAATTGTATTAACAGAAATGTTAACTGTAAGTTAGGGGAGATGATTCTTCCACTCTATTCATCACTGGCAAAGCCTGGGCTATTTTGTCCATTTTATATTGCCACACTTCATGAAAATATAGACAAATAGGAAAACAGTTCATCAGAGAGCAACAAATATTAGCAGAGATCAAGGTATATGATTTACAAGGAAAAATTGCAAGACCTAGGATTATTTAGCCTGGAAAAGAGAGGACTAGGAGCAAATATGATTTAAGTTTTCAAAACCACACAGGATGGTTATAAACTGAGTGATGATAGTGTAGTCTCTATGGCTGCAGGAAACAGAACAAGATGTTGCAATTTTAAATGGACAGAGGAAATATTTAGATTAGAATTTAGGAAGAAACTTCTAATTATGAGGGTGGCTAAGTCCTGGTATAGGTTACAGAGCTGCTGTGAAATGTGCATCCTTGGAGGTTTTTTAAGAGCAAGTTAGACAAGCACTTACATGAAGTGTTTTAGACAGGTATGATCTAACCTCGAACAGGGGGGGATTGGATTGCATGAAGTCTTGAAGTCTCATCTAGCCCTATTTTTCCATCTTCTTTTTCTCATGTCTCTATACCACATTTGATCATTTTGGCTGCTTACAGATGTGGGGGAAAAAATGCAAAATGGCAATTTATGTTCGGTGCGCCCCATGCTGAGTGCAGCACATGACCAGAAGAGGCATTGCATTAGTGGGCCTGGCTCACCCAATGTCTGTATAAATCAAGTGTTTCAGTGGGGCTTTTTGGTCCTTTTATCTAATAGCTGATTCAATCAGCTATTAGATAAAAGGACCAAAAAGCGTCGCTGAAGCACCTGATCTATACAGATGCTGTGGAGCTGAGGAGTCAAACTAATACTTTTGTTACACATGCTTGTGATTGTTTATTGTACTTTGTGAGATCTTTCATTGTTCATGTGCTTTCAAGCAATGAGAATTGCAGCAGGTGTTGCATAGTTTGAGACTCTGTGCTACAGTCACAGGTGTTTGAACCATGGCATACTTCTTCATCAGTTCCTTGGAGCATTCAACTCAGGTATGCAGGTGGTTGAGACATCACCATCTTTGCCATGGTTCTTTAGCTCTTGGTACCAAGGACTCAGTCACTGGATTGTCCAGTTTTTCACTTCTAAGTATTTTCTTCAGCCTCTCATTCTACATCTATTATTATGTCTCTTGGGCATGGCATTGAGAAGTTGGGTGCTGGTGACTAAACTCCATGATTTCAGACATTTATGTGCTGTGGGATCATTGTACAGTGGGTATCTTGCATCTTAACTTTGTCTTAATCATTCTATCCTGCAGGCCACTGCTTTCCTAATGTCAGGCGGTTATGCCAGTCACACAGCGGTACACACTGTTTAGGCAGGTAGGCTTCAGACATCCTGTAATGCATTGGCAACTATAATTCAAAATGAGGTCAAGGGGCTTAGCATGTCCATATCTCTCCCATACAGAATATGGGCATGCAGCAGAGAAGAAGCTAAGAGCCAGAGCAGTGGTTCAGATGGTTGAAGGGGTAGCTTCCCATTTTGAGTTGGTGAACTTGTATAAAATGGTATTACAAGAGCTTACCTTTTCTTTTATCTTCATAATGTGTTCTTTATAGGAGAGGACTCAACTGAGGATGAGTCCAAGGTACACTGGGTTTGGACAGTGGGATAGTAGGGTCTCAGACCATGTAATGTTGAGCTGGCAGTTGATCTCATGGTTTTTCAGATGGAAAGCGCACACTTGTGTTTTCGCTGGGTTGGTACACAATTGGTTTTCAGTGTACTATGAAGTAAAGCCAATTAGTGCCTCACTTGGGATTTTTCAACGTGGTCAAAACCAGTGTTTTGGGCTG
Source organism: Alligator sinensis (assembly GCF_000455745.1). Classification (NCBI taxonomy): domain Eukaryota; kingdom Metazoa; phylum Chordata; order Crocodylia; family Alligatoridae; genus Alligator; species Alligator sinensis. Next base: position 156,550 of record NW_005842122.1, read on the forward strand.
TTATACACAGGTCATCTGCATAGATTAAATGTTTTGTTCCAAATCAATTTGTTGGTCATAAGTATAGTGGTCCAAATATGCTTCCCGTGGGGGGTCAGGAGACATTACTCTGTTACCTCTATCTGCTTTGCTTCCCAACCAGTTTGTCATTTCCAGGGTCTTGTGGAGAAGTTGTCAATAGTTAATTGTACCATAGGTGGTTGTCAAGTTGATGCACACAGCTTCAGTGATTTGGCCTCTTTCAAAACCTTCCTCATATGTTGAGTTAGATTGAGTAGGTGGGTTGTTGATTTTTCTAGGGTGAAACTTATTCTGTTCTGGGATTAGGCATTTATCCACATGAGGCAAGCCAGTTCAGTATGAGCCATTTGTACAATTTGTACATGTGGCATAGGAGAGAGAAAGAGAGAGAGGGCTGAATCTCTTTGGGTCAGATGGGTCTTTTCCTTGACTTTAGAACTGCCACTACCTGAGCGTGTCACCATATCTTTGGAATTTTTTGATTGGCTGTGCATGATTTGTATAGGCAAAGGATCCATTATTAAGTCTGGGGTCCAAATTGCTTGATTTCAGTTTTGATTGACTTTCAGCAAGTATGTCATCAAAGCCAGCTGCTTTCCTGGTCTTCCATGTGTTAATACTAGCATTAAACTCGGTTAATAAGAAGGCTTTTGTAAAACCCAAGTCTTTAGGGTATTTGTACCTTTCCAGTCTCAGGGGTTTTGTCTTTATTTTTGGTTTTGGGGCTTTTTCCATTGAGAAGCATGTGGTGAGCAATTTGGGTAGCAGTGACATTATGATGTTGTTCTACTTTCCACGGGTTGTCGCTCGTACACTTATTGTTGCCCATGCCTTTTTAATGTTATACATCACATAAGTTGACTCAATCAGGGTCTGTCAGGATTTTCTGCATTTTTCTGTGATGGCTAATATGAACTCCTCACCTGTAGTGATAGATGTTTGTGGGAAAAGAATATAGTTCATCCTGTTACCTGTAGTCTTCTTTATCGGCCAGTGGGTTGTGGAGTCAGGCCTAGGATGCAATTCATGCAGCTGCTTCATGGGATATTGTTCTGTGCAGATTTTTCCATGATTCTATTATGGGTAGCCATGAGTATACATGCAGTGCTGCTCTTAGGTTCTATTTATGAAGTACTAATTGGTATACATTCAGGGCCTTGCTAAGACAATTACTCTAAAATAAGTATTTAAAATTTACAGTCCTATTTGTCTATGTATGGAAATAAAAAAGTATAACTCTTCTGTCAATCTATTAGGCATTTCTAGAGTGCCTACTGCCCTCTTCTCCATGTTGTAAATAATAATTAATGTCCTCATTGATAAGTCTGTAACAGACATTGCTCACTCTTTACTATCTCCAGGTTTAGATTGCTTCTCTTTCTCTGACTTGATATTGACTAGGGAAAAGATTCTTCCACTGACTAAAAGGCCATTTCACTCAGATGCCTTTGCTATTGTGTAGTTGTTCTTTTCCATTACAAGCAGACAATTAACTTGGGTGCCCATTTGACCAACAATCTCTTCTGTCTGTCATTGGGAGTGTCAATTGTCTTTGTATCATGATACAAAGATATAAGCAGTTTATTTAGTACTTATACCTAGTCATTTTCCCTTAATTATGCATCCCCAGCTCCATTAGTTACTAGGAAGTCATACTTTAAACCATAAAGATATATCATAAAGATAATCATAAAGATTACAAATCCTAAAGCTATATACAGACTTCATAACACACTTTGCAATGATAAAAGCAACATAAATGAATACAGCCTAGCGTTGGCTTTAAAATGAGACTGCACAACATATTAGTGAAACAAATACAAGAAAATTTGCATGACACCCACAACTTCAGCAATATTTGGTATGGTGACAATGAGTCTTATGATATTTTCTATAAACCAGCCAAGATTGGTGTGTTAGTCTATTTTCTATAGTACACCATTCTGCAAATAGGCTATTTCTGAGTAAATCCTTGACGAACATGTGAAAATTTCACCTTGGGCAATGTTGAAATAAAAGAGATTACCTAAAGTTGCCACTTGCATGTACAGGATTAGCGTTGAGTCAGTTATCCACAAATTAGTGTTAAGGGGCTTAAAAGGATTTTTTTTTCCCAATGTCATCCTATTACCAATTTATACTGAAGTCTGATAATTGGATGAATGGACGGGAAGGTGGATAGAAAGCTGGCTGGATTGTCAGGTTCAACGGATAGTAATCAATGGCTTAATGTCTAGTTGCCAGCCAGTATCAAATGGAGTGCCCCAGGAGTCAGTCCTGGGGCCAGTTTTGTTCAATATTGTCATTAACAATCTGGTAGATGGGATGGATTGCACCCTCGACAAATTCACAGATAACACCATGCTGGGGGGTGAATTAGATATGCTGGAGGGTAAAGCTAGAATTCAGAATAACCTAGACAAATTGGAGAATTGGTCCAAAAGACATCTTATGATGTTCAACAAGGACAAGTGCAAAGTCCTGCACTTAGGATGGAGCAATCCCATGGACTGCTACAGCCTGGGAACTGACTGGCTAAGCAGCACCTCTGCAGAAAGGGACCTGGGGGTTACAGTGGACAATAATTTGGATATAAGTCAACAGTGTGTCCTTGTTACCAAGAAGGCTAAGAGCATACTGGGCTGCATTAGTAGGAGCACTGCCAGCAGATTGAGGGAAGTAATTAGTCCCCTCCATTCTATACTGGTGAGGCAACATCTGGCAAACTGTGTACAGTTTTGGGCCCCCTACTGTGGATGAGTTGGGAAGAGTCCAGTGGAGTGCAATGAAAATGGTTAGGAGACTGGAGCACATGACTTGGGAGGGGAGGCTGAAGGTATTGGGTTTATTCAGTCTGAAGAAGAGAAGACTGAGAGAGGATTTAATACTACCTTTTAACTACCTGAAGTGTGGTTACAAAACAGATGGAGCTAGACTAATCTTCTTGGTGACAGATGACAGAACAAGGAGCAATGGTCTCAAGTTGCAGCAAGGGAGGTTTAGGTTGGATATTAGGAAAAGCTGTCTCACTAGGGTGATGGCAAAGCACTAGAACAGGTTAGTTAGGGAGGTGGTGGAATCTCCATCGTTGGAAGTTTTTAAGACCCAGCTCAACAAAGCCCTGGCTGAAATTATCTAGTTGGGGATGGTCCTGCTTTGAGCAGGGGGTTGGACTAGATGATATCCTGAGGTCCCTTCCAACCCTAATTTTCTATAATTTTATGATTGGGAGAAGTTGTCATCATTATCCTGGCTAGTCTTGCTGAAGATGCCATTACAATTCCTTGTTGGATTCTTTTATTATAATGTAACTGCTATGTTTAAGAATCATCACTGTAATTAGTCCTCTCCCCCAGCCCCCCCTGAAAGGTTCTAGCTCTTTGTATATCAGTCTCCCCCATGGTGGTATGTGATTGAGATGAAGGGCTCCAGGTCATAAACAATACCTTTTTTATTATGGTGAATACACAGTCAGAAAGAAGATTAAAGACTTTTTACTTTGATCTACAAAATAAAAAAGTGGCAAGAAACCAGGTCTATTCTGACTCTAAGGCTAGGTACAAATATTCAAAAAGCCTGAGGCCAAATCAATCTAAGTTACATGGTCTTCTATAAGCAGCATATGTTAGGTTGGTAGCAAACAGAACACACATTCACTCCAGTGGCAGGGCACGCAAACTGCCTGTACTAGCCCAGGTGAGCAGGTTGGGGATGCTACTGCATGCCACCCAGCAGGCCCCACAGGTGCCCTGAGCTATTGAAAACTACTGAGCACAGCAAAGTGCCCAGGCTATCCCTGATTGGCTTTCAGGGCACAGGCAATTATACCCCCATCCCCAGGCACGTCATCTGTCAGCCTCAGACAGGCAATGGGAGTGGGGAAGGGAAAAATCTGTTTTCTTGTACACAAGCCCCAGCATCTGGGCACCCATGTCCCTGCTCTGTGCCCCCACACCATGTCATAAAGCTCCCCACAATGTATACACAGACCTCACATGGAGCCCAGAGGAACCCCTGTGCTTGGTGCAGCCCTATGGAGCCCAACTAGGTGACTGGGCATGGGTGAGCAAACCTCCTTTCACTGCCTGCCTTGTAGCTGACAGATGACACAGCAGTGGGAAAAGGCATGCCCAGTCAGTTTCCATTTCCATGGGACTGTACCTGAGCATGGGGGTTCTCCTGGGCTCCGTGTCAAGGTCTATGTGTACATCACGGGTTGCTTCATGACAGTGCAGTGGTACAGCCCAGGGATGTGGGTGTCCAGGCGCTGGGGCTTGTGCATGTGAAAACAGATGACTCTCATACTCACTCCTGCTACCTGCATGCACTGACATCTTACTGGACGCAGGAGGCAGGGCTGCCAAAAGGGTCTGTGCTGATTTAGCTCTGTGACATCTTGGCATCCAGGTCTGTTGGGCTCAGCCAGAGAAGCTGAACATAAGGCAAGTGCTGGGCAGTGGGGGAGCAGCGGGGAGCCACAAAGTATCCTGGGATGCTGGGATGAGACCTAACTTGAACTGATAGCGGAACTGGTACTGGGCTTTGATTCAACAGTCTAACTAAATTGATTAAGTTTCAGTGTACATTGACCCAGGTCTATCTTAGACCAGGTTCTGGCATCTTTAGATCAATCTCTGTGTGCTAAACTTCTGTTTTGTTATGGGTTTAGATAGAATTCCAATCACTTAGACAAGGGGTTGTCAATCAGGGGTACGCATACCCCAAGGGGCACTTGGGAAGGCCCTAGTGGGTACATGCAGACAGGTGGAGATGGAGCACTGCCACCCACCACCCTGCACCACCACCTCCCAAGGCGAGGGCAGTGGTGCCCCTCTGTGGGTTGCACAGGTGCTGCCCAGCCAGTCGGATGCTGGTGGGGGGTGGGGAGGAGGAAGCTTGCATATGGTAGCAGGTGCTGCCACCATCCACCACCCCACACTGCTGTGACTCCGCATCCGACCGCATGCCACTGCCCGCTTTGCATTCTGTCTGCACCACCCTGCCCCCCCACTCCACCTCCAGTCACCCAGGGTACACTTATTAAAAAAAGGTTGAAAATCCCTGACTTAGACCAGTAAAAGTGTAATGTCTGTACCTGGCCTAAAGGAAATACAAATGCAGTTTGGTTCAGGACATTCTATACCAGCTAACTTTTAGAGCTGCTTATGGTGCTGTCAGCTACCATACTCCAATCTCTTGAAACAAAGCTGAAATGGAACAAGATATCCACCTATCACCATTTAGTCACAATGACCATGTATACCATTGCCTACACTTCCTCTCTGTAATTCTCTTTTTTTGTATGTTTCCATTTTGATTACCCTGATTACATCCTAACTCTTTAATAACCAGTGTACAGAGTCCCTATTTTCCCTTCTTTTTTACAAAGAACATTTTTCCCATCTTCATTTTACTTTACATGTAATTTTTAAGATGAATCTCTAAATTCCCTTTCTACTCTGATCTAACTTTTTTCATACTCATGCCATGCCTTTCACCATTACTATTTATGGCTGTACTCCACTGATGATGCCATTTTTCCAATATATGCAAGACTTATGCACAGCTAGCATATTTATATGTGAGCTTCAGATGAGAATTATTCCTGTAAAATGCAACTTTAAATAAAAGTTTCAGCTAGAACCTTTCATTTACAAGTCTAAGCAAAGAATTTGCAGGTATGTGAATCTCGGTGCTTCCATTGGTCTTCTGCAAAAATACTACAATCACTGGCTCCCCACTGTGTTACAACACATTCTCCAGATGGAAAGGAGAATTACTTGCTTCTTAACTGGGTTCACAGGAGTTAAGCTTGATGTTGTTATAAAGACAAATCTTCTGAGAAAACGGTGTACACACCATGATATAATTTTGCTGGACTACAAGAGAATTTTTGTGTCAGAGCATATGGCAAGCCAAAATATATGATGTGGCATAAGTCTTTGGCAAGTTAATCACTTATTACAGGAGAATTATAATGGAGTACTTAATGAATGAACATTGCCTGCTCAAATATCAGCTTATTGTACTTTAAATCAAGGTTACCGTGCTTAGGTCATATAAGATTAGGAGCTATAAAAATGACCCTCTATCTTAGTGAGATAATCATTTTTAAGTTTAAATGCTTTTAATTGAAATGTGGGTTATGGAGTGAAAATATGAAAGACTTCGATTTTTAATATGAAGCTTCAAAAGCCTGTCTGCAGGGCTCATATCTACAAGGGGGGAAGGTGTCTGACTATGCTGTCAAATTTAATCCTAGAAACAATGATGGAAGCTGAGGCCTTGAATAATTTGGTTTCCTCGTGTGATTTTTTTTGATTTACCTGAAAAAGTATTTTTAATCTCTAATAGTGTCTCTCAGCTTCAGTTGCAGGCTAACTATATATAATATGAGAGGGAAGGCTTTTATATATAATATCTTTATAACTTGCTGACAATGCATTTAGAAATAGGAAAAGAAGCAATCATTCCAATATAGATACAGCATAAGGGAACCTATTACATCACTAAGCTCATAGCTAATCCTCCAAATCCATCTTTAAAGGGTTTATTTAAAACTTAAGCTGCATAGAAATGTATATCTCCTGGGTTGCTTTCCCAAATGAAGTTAATTTAGATTCTCTGGTTTATATTACACTAAGTTTAAAGAAAAAAAGTGCCATGAACTGGATAAATGAAATTGCTCTGCTACTTTTTGTCACGTTGTACTTGTCATCAGCATCAAAAAGGTATCAGAACAAGAGGAAATAAATAGATTTTATGTTGTTTATATGCTAGGATTATTTTACAATTTACATATGTCCAATATTAGTCCTAGCTCTGAATAAATATAGTAATGGAAATAAATAATAATGAAATGGAAATCCTACACTTCGGTGTTGTTCGCAGTTCTTTAGTCTATGCAAATAAACAAAAAATTAGCCTCTAATTTGATTAGAATATCACAGCCATAAAGAGCAGTGATGTTGAATGTAAGAGACAGGAGCTTGAAAAATGATGAGCTGTATGTGCATGTTGGCAGTATAGTTCTTAAGAAGTTCTTAAGAAGAACACGTTCTAAATTATAATTGCTTTAAGGCTCCCATTACACAGATATGGGTATACATTATAGTGTTCAAAAAGTGTAAGGGTACATCTTCACCACAAGGGAAAGTATGATTTACATCTTATGTAGGCATACCTAACTACCTGTTAATCTAGGTAGCATGGGTAACAATATCAGGGAAGATGTGTTCTTTGTGTATATATACTTTAAGCCTCCAGTAGGCTTGTTTAGCCCACAATAAAGACCCTGAAATGATGTCTTTATGTGGTAACAATAGGAAAGGAGTGATTACAACTTACACTAGATTGGAACCTGCCCAAGATTCAAACACTGTGGCAAAAGACCCAGGGTAAAAAAGGATAGTGTCTTGGAGAAAGGTCCTTTCACATTTAAATGATCAAATATCTCATTATTTATGCTGCTTGTGCAATACAGTTGTCCCATAGTTCCTTTTATTTCTCTCTCACTCACTCATTCTATAAACATACAAACAGATTGGTGTGGCTTTATTAATGCAAAGGATATAAGCTAAACTGGAAAGAGAAATGTTCAGAAAGTTTTAGGACCCTTTGGTGAAATCAGGAAGGGTTTCAAAGCCAGCTTCATGCATGCATACGCAACATGAAAAGTAGGCCTACGTGAAGCAGCAAGTATTTGATTCTGATTCTGATTCGCTTGATTCAGAGGGACAGTGATTTGATTCAGTGATTTGAATCACTGTCCCAATGTGATTTGGTGAATTCAGATCCAAAGATTCAGTGCCGATTTGGAGATTCGGCTATAGACTAAATAGGCAGCAGTCCTTGAGGATACTGGACGCAACTGTCTCCATCTGGTAAATCTCTTCTGGTGGGCAGAGGAGGGAGGGAAGGGGTGTGGGGGGCAGATCAATGCCCCCCATAGCAAGGGAGGGATTGGGGCTGGGGCTGGGGCTGGGGCTAAGACAAGCTGCCCAACTGGGGCAGGAGGAGGGCTCCTGCACTGCATGCCTTCATGCACCACCGGTCCAGGAGAGCATGGGAGTGGGCATGTGCCCCCAGATCTGCGTGAGGAGGGCTAGGCTGGGCTGAATTTTGGACAGGCATTGGAAGGGGCTGTGGGGAATTTTAGGGTGGCTGCATCCTCCCATACACCCTGCTCCACTGAGCTCTGTAGGGAGGGCAGAGCCAAGGCTGCACTCTGGGCTGCAGCTGGTTCTAGCTGCCCATGCCACCCATGCCACCCGCTGCCCACGCCCTCCTGGACAGGTGGCGTGCAGTGGTGGCAGCCCCCCTTCCCGAGCCCCATGCCTCCCCACCCCAGCTGGGAAGCTTACCCCAGCCCCAATCCCTCCCTCATTGTGGGGGCATTGATCTGCCCCCCTCCCATGCCCCTTCCCTCTCCCCTCCACCCACCACAACAGACTTACTGCTGGAGGCAGCTGTGTCCAGCATCCTCGAGCATGCTGTCCATTTAGTCTATGGCCAAATATCCGAATCAGTGCTGAATCTTTTCTGAATTGATTTGGAGGCTTCCAATTCAATTCAGAGTTTTTAATGGGTCTCCCAATTTGATTTGGAATCAGAGATTCAGCCACTGAATTGGGCCAAATCTCCTCTGAATCAAATCGGCTACTGAAGCTTAGTACTAATGAAAAGGTACTAATAAAATACCATTATGAAATAATTCTTATGGATTTATATTCACAATCAAATGGAAAAATCAGTTCTTATTTGCCAACTCTTTCTTCAGCTTCTAATTTGGTGATACATTTCCTCTTCCCATATATAACATTAATTTTCTTAAAAAAAATAAGTCTTAGTCATATTTTATGTTTATTTTAACTTACAGGATTTTTCTACAAATCTGCTAGAAGTGGAGTCAATAATAGAGGGGAGATAAGGAGAGAAAAAAGATTTATCTTCATACAGCTTACTTAAGGTATTCAATTTATCTGAAACTAAATTTATGCTATAATGGAAAGTCCCCTTTTTGCTATAATGAGGGAAAAAACAACAAAAAACATCTATAAAATAGCAGGCATGGTCAAATTCAAACCAGAGGTGGATCTAAAAATTGTTCAAGAATTATTTGTAGCTTGTGAATGTTCATGTGTATATGTAGATAATCACAAATAAGTAGAAACTCTTTGCACTTAAAAAAAAAAAAAGAAAAAAAAAAGAAGAACCACCTAACTTATTCCTAATAATAAACATATATTGCGTTGTTCCACTCATGCCTGTATCATTACTCCAAACATTTTTTGGTGGTTCTTCTCCAAGAAGGCAATTGTGAAATTACTTAGTTCTAAGAGCAGCCACTGGACTGAGTTTATGCACACAAAGGGAAGAAAAATGGCAGATGACACAATGGAGAGGAAGATGGTGGAGCATGAAACCTCAACAACAGGTTGGAGAAATGCTGAGAAAATATCAGAAATGGCTCCAATGGCTAAATCTGGCCAGGATGGTATACACTGTTACAGAATGGGCTACCAGAAGATCTTTGTTTTTGTTACCACGGACCAAGAATATGTCTGAATACAGCCTAAGTGTGAAGTTATAAGCTCCATTAATTAAAAAGGCATGAGGAAGCAAAACTGAAGAGCTGGAAACCATGGAGCTCAAGGTCACACCAATGAGGACAAACCAATTAATGGAAAAACTAAAAGTGTGTAGGGACTGAAAGTGTTGACCATGAAAACTGGACTGCTCCAGGTACAAAGGTAACATATAACAGCATGGGTGACTGGTGCCTCTTGAGTCTGGGGGGCACCCGCAGAAGGCAGCATCAGCAATGGGGACGAGGCTGGTGAGCAGCCACAGAAGCCACCAGTGGCATCGACAGTGGAGGGGGGGACCTGCCTCCCTTTGCCCCCCCTACCAGTCACCTATGGATAACAGTGACCAAGGTATCAAGATGGAGACCTACAGGCCTTTAGCCATGAGAAACAAGGCAACATCTTAAGCAAGATTTGATGGAGATAATTAAAATACAGTTGTGAATAAGATCTGCCAGAACTATGGAGAGTCTGGAGATGCTAAATGAAATTATCCACTGGCAATCCCTCTGTCCCTGCCCCATCACCAGTAAACAAACAAACAAACAAAAAGCAAACAAACAAACAACAGCAAAAACACTCATATTCTTGTTTCAGCATCTCCAGCAGAGTGTTAACTATCTAATTGCAAATACCAGCATACTGAGTTATCAGAGTACTATTATGGGATTCTAAGAAAGGCTGAAGGATTCTCCTGTGAGATCCTAATTGACTTTATAGGTTCCACAGAAAATGTGGACTCCAAAGATGTGGAAGAGTTTTCCAGAGAAAGACCACAGAAATGAGCTGTCTACTTTGAGATAGGCTTTTTGCAGTTCCAACTAAGGCAGAATGAAATATAAAAAAATAAAATAAAATAAAATTTGGCATGGAATTCTGATCAAGAATCATTGTTTAGGACTGATTTATTGACCATGTACAAAATTAACCTTAATTTGGAGATTAAAACATGCATTCCAATTGGAAAATTTGTTGCTGTAATCTTTTACAAATATTATTTTGATATATAAAGGACATGTCTACACATTATTAATGTGATATAATTGCCCATACCAGATTTTCAAATCAGATTTTCTCCCAGCACCATGCAGGTGTAGACATGCTTCTGGGGAAGACTTACTGCATAGTATTTTACTGTGAAATCAACCTGTATTGCATTAATACCATTGGTAGACACACCCATTGTAGAACCATATGGCAGGTTGTTGTAAATGTAAAATTTAATGGTGACACAGTGTCATCCAGGTGGTTGGTTTGGCAACACAACTTGAGTATCTAAGGCAGCACATGAAATTATACATCTTCTGTCAGGAGAAGGGTCTACACAAGTGTACACTTTCACAGTGATCTTTTTCTTCTCTTCTAAATTACTCTTCTAAATAAATGCAGGAGATCTAGTTAGATAAGATAGGAGAAAATAAGAGAAAAAAATCAAAATTCTCTATAAAGGGACATTCTTTTAAAAATGAATGCCCTTTAATCACTCAAATATTTTAGTTTATTTGAAGCTGTTGTTTTAATAAGCTCAACACTTATTGTGTATTTCAAAAAATAACTTTCCCTTTCTTAAAAAAAAAAGTTAAATTCAAGAAATATGAAATCTTGTCATCAGTATCACAACTTTTTTCACATTCCTCCCAATGTGGCTCCTAAAAAATGTAATTGATTCTGATAAAACTCTGTTATCTGACATAAGGCCAGGTAATCTTCTGGATAGATAAAGTTTCTTTTCCTAGCTCCTAGATTATATTCAGCCATCTAAATGGATGGAACAAGTGCAACAATTGAGGATTGTAAATTGTCATCATGTTTAAACCAAGGAGAATGATGAATAGGAAGTAACTTTTTGAATGGAAACCCTCTGACAGCTAAGCAGGAACACAACATCTGAAAAACAAGTAAATCAGACAGCTACAGCTTACCGAGGGAAAATTAGAATAACACAGTAGAAAGAACTCAGGATTCAGAGCAGGCATTTCATAGCTTCCCAAGTGAGAAAGGGTAAGAGAGCAGCCAGGTTTTGGTCTACATGGGGACACTCAAGGTAGGCCCTAATGAAATTTAATGCTCAAGGCTTTTGGCATTGTGCTTATGCAAAGATGGTAGTATGTGGGAGGAGTATTGTGTTGCTGATTATAATTGTTTAAATTGAATAACATGGTTCTTTGTGGGGCAAGGAGGGAAAGATGAATGTGTTTTGGGGACAGTTATTGGTACCCTGTAAGATAGAAAGGTACAGATTTGGTAGGGTTATTAAGGGAAGGGGGAAGGGGGAAAGGGACTCCCTTGGCTATGAACAGAGGAGTCAGAGTGGCCACTGATGGGAAGAAATATGGGAAGAAAATGTTTATATATTTATGAACGTATTTAATGCGGGGTTGGGGAATGAGGTTGGGTTTGGTAGGGTTGTATGCTTTTCTAGCTGAGGGGCTGTGTAGACAGTGGTGATAGGGAGTGGATTGTTCTGAACTTTGAGGCATTTGGGGGGTGTTGTTTCTTATACTGTCTTCATAAACAGAAATAGAACTTTAGTTGAACTTTTATTGTTAGCTTCCTAGTGCTTTCTTGGGGGCCAAGAGTAGTAGTATAGAATAATACTAGTAGTATAGAATAGAAATAGGTAGTATAGAATAATAAATAAAAAAATATGTTTGCTTATGAGTTAATACACATTGACACAATCTTTCTTAAGTCACCTTTATTTTATTTATTTATTTATTTTTTACTTTGCAGACCAGGGCTGTTTGGTGGTTGAATCACATTGCCTCTTATTCTAGATGCTTTTATTGGTGTGTAGGCCAAGAGGCTTAAGAGGCTTAAGCGAAATGATTTTATTTATACATTTTATACATGAAATACACCTTTGCAAGTAATGGAATTCCTGATCAGGTGTTTTCAGGCAGTAGTGACTCTGTAATATCTTTATCATATATTTTCCACAGAGGACTTTGTTTTCTTCCAGGGGTGATAACAGCCATAAGACAATCCAATAGAATTTTAAGAGAAAGGAAATAACCTAACCCTAAACCCTTTTATTTTAAGATCTTCTATCGAGTTTACAACATTTTATATTTTAGAAATATATAGGATCAGTTTTTAGAAAGTGTAAAAAAGTTTTAACTAAAAATCACTCTTGTATTTATAGGTTTTTAAATGGTCTGGAGCCTTAAATAAGACTTGGACTGTATTTACTTACAATAGGCACATCGACGTGAGATATTTACTGAGCGGACTAATTAGCTCCCCAGTAAAGTCTCAGCATTTACTCATGCACCCCTATTAGGGCATACATAGCAGGGTAGTACTTGTAAATAAAAATACTACCCTGCTGCAGAGATTTTTGTGTGCAGCTGAGCACATGTAGATGCTGATCAGGCTGGCTGAGGCATGATGGGGCCCCAGTGTGGGAGCTGTGTGCTGGCTTGCCCCATCCTGAAGCACCCTTATGTCCCATCCAGCCTCTCCATAGCACACTGAACCTGGTTGGAACAGCCTGGGGCTGACAGGCTGACCCCCTCAGATCCCCTGTCAGCTGGCACTGCTGTGATCTGGCTTAATGTACTGTGGTCCAATTTCATGTGTAAATCACATGCCCAGGAGCTTCCCAGGAGCAATAAGCTGCAAAGCAATAAGCTTCACAGTTTATTGCTGCACATCAATGGCATGTGTTGCCATGCCCAATGACTGCCTGCAGACATGCTCTGCTGTGTTCTAACTAGAATGCTCTAGCATCATCTGAGCATCACCTGTATTAAGCTAGCCCCTCCTCCCACCCCCCTCCCACATTTCAGAATGGCAGTGGGGGCACTTTAACTGAACTTTGTTGAATGAGCTTTAAAGAGCCCCTATGACCATTTTGAAAAGCAGGGGCGGGAGGTGGAGGCTTAATACACATGACACCGAGCCACTTTAATAAGAGTGGCTGTCCAGAAGCCACTCTAACATGCCCGTCCCCGACCTCCAAGCACATTATAGGCCATGAGTCATTTTCCTTAATTAATTCCATTGATTCTAATTCAATTTGCAAGAGAATCCTATTTGTTTGTTTCAATAAACTCTATAGTTCCGTTATGTGAAAGGATTAAGAGAATCATTTGGCTTTCAAAATCCTCATGCAAAGTCAAATGGCAGCAATTTATTTAGCTGTTGTCCTGAGAATTCCAGAATCTCCTTCCACAACCAGTCAAGTGTTTAGTAAATATCTTCTTCACACATCTCATTATTACTCTTCCAATTTGCAGGATTCCTCAGGACAGAAGATGGGGATCACAGAAAATAGAAATCACCCTGTGGTGTGCCAGGACTGCATATGGATTCTAATGTAAATGTGCCATAAAAATACTGACTGACCAGAGAGACAGGGGACTAAAGCAAAACATAATGCAAAAGTAACTAACACTCACTGGGTGTGTCTACATGAGATGCTAACTGTTCAGTAACCTAATAACACACTGCAGTAGTGTGCCTGGCAAAAACTATGTTAATATGCTGCTCTGCAGTAATAGAAGGCTACTGCATAGTTAATATCTGAAAAAAATCCATGCACTGGTGATACTGCACAGTAGCACAAGATACTGTGCATTGATTTAGTACTTGGTTATCCAACTACTAAACTTAATGTGCAGTAACTATGGTGCATTAATGGACATGTAAACCAGTGTTTTCCAACCTTTTTAGGTCAGAGATCACTTTTAGAATTTAGAAGGAACTGAATATCTACCCCCCTCCCCCAACCCAGCAGGTAAGTCTGTGGGGAGGGGAGAGAGGAAAGGACTGGGGGCAGGGGGAGCAGGGTAGATTGAGGTGCAAGCATTAGCCCAACTCGCTCCTTCACTGCTGGGGCCTCAGTCTGCCCCCACAAGTGGTGAGGGAAGGGCAAGCCCTGTACAGTTGGGACTGGGTGGGGGACAGAGCCACAAGCAGCTCATCCAGTGGGCACAGGGAGGGGAAGGCACACAGCCCAGGAGGCCACGGGGGGATGTGTGCCCCCAGATCTGTACACGGGGCTGGGCAGGGTGGGCTGGGGCTGGGGCAGCGCTGGGCTGTTCCTGGCTAGGCTGCACTCAGGCTGGGCGGCTGCAGTGGTGGCACTGGGAATGGGGCCACAGGGAGGGCCATAGCCCCACCAACCCCTGCTTGTAGTGCCGCTGCTGAGCGCAGCACAGGCCAGGCCCAATTGGGAACATCCCAGCACAGACTTCCAGCCTTCAGCTTCAATCTGCCCTCCCCCATGCCCACCAGCCCCCAGCCTCCATGTGCTCAGGGGGGGAAGGGGAAGGGAAGGCTGCACTGGGCTGTTTCTACTAGACCTGGCCCATGCTGTGCTCGGTGCTGGCACTGGAATTGGGGGTTGGGGAGGCTATGCCCCCCCATGACCCCCCCCCATGGCCCCGCTCCCAGTGCTGCCACTGCAGCCACCCAGCCTGAGTGCAGCCTAGCGAGAAACAACCCAGTGCTGCCACTGCCCTGGCCCCAGCCCACCCTCCCCACCCCACATGCACTCTCCCAGGCTGTGTTCCCCCCATCTGTGCCCCAAGCCCCACTGAACATGCCTCCCAGGCCTCTTCCCCTTCCCTCCCCCGTCACTGACCTGCTGGGCTTGGTTGGGGGGGTGGGGGTGGTGTGCATGCACGCTCAGCCCCCACAGCCCAGAAACAATTTTGAGGCTCCGGGATCCACCGTTTGATCCTGATTGACTGGTTGGTGACCACTGGTGTAGATGCACCGACTGAGTTCATATACCCATGCATATTAATGTGAAGCAACAAACTCTGGGGCATATAGTGCTGGATTTTATTATTTGCAGGCTGTGTTTATACATTAATGTGGAACTGCCATCCATTGAGCAGGGGTGGAGCAGTCCAAGCTGGCAGGGTGTAGCCCAGGGCTGGATTAACACAGAGGTAAACTAGGCACATGCCTAGGGCCCTGAGCTCTGGGGGGCCCCAGTTCCTCCCTCTGTGGTGGGAAGTTTTAATTCTCTGATCCACCACATGAAGCTTGCAATAATAGGCCATACCATTAAGAGATAGATTCACAAGAAGACTTAGCCACCAAGGTCATGTTTGATTTACCCCTTTACATGCCCTGGAGATCCAGGGGAAGATCCAAAGGGTGTTCAGCAGCAGTCATACCAGCACCCTTCCCCAAGATGTGTGCCATATGAACAATGATCTCTTAGAGCGTGCTGGCATGTCAGCACACCTTCTAGCTCCATGCATACTGGGAATATTATTAGGTCATTAGTTCCTGTTTTCAAGCACCTCTAGAGCCTGCAGATGTTAGCTCTTACCCTCCTTCCCATTTTTTCCTCACCCCTTGCCCACACACACGCGCATGCATACATATACACACCTGAATTCAGCAGAAGGGCCAGGAGTGGACAAGTGGCTAGAACAGCAGTAATAACACTCAGCCCCTGCTTTAACAGAGTCCAGGAGTTGTGCATGCCACAGATTATCACATCCTTTCCTTTGCTACTGAATTGTGTGGATGGTGGGGTGGGACAGGGAGGGAGGAAGGGAAGAGAAAACAGCAGTAAGTTCCATAAATGAAAGCTAGGGCTCCAGACCCACTAGCGAGCTCATAGAACTCACAGCACATGTTACAGGGAGTAGAGCTCACTGGCATCCAGGGTCACAGCGAGGGGGCTGTAGCCACACCCCCTTTGTCTGTGTTGCACAAACACAGTGAGCTCTATTGTCTGCATATGTGCCCTACAGCTGACATGTGTTTGGCCGCACTCCCATCTCCATGGTCCTGGATCCACCCATAAGGGGATCTACAATTCCTTTGAGTATGCCCTACCATCTGCTCCCACTCGCACATGAAACAAAACAATGAGGCAACTTGGAAAAAACCCTTTTCCACCACTTTGTCTCCAGTATGTTTGACAGTAGCTAAGAAAGGCACTGTAAGGCAATTGCCTTGCTTTAAAAATGGCACTCCCCAAGAGTGCCAGGGACATGAAGCAAAGGTGCACAATTTCTAAATTTTAGATGCTCAACACCTGCTTTCTGATGTGTAGTGTTGGAGGCACCTAAAGCCACTAAGGTTGGTTTTAGTAAGAGTTAAGTATCTACAATAGGAATCAGACCCTTGTATATCTAAATTTTCAGATGTAAGATTTCTTAGGCACCTAGCAATTTTTTTGCATCTAACTGCTTCAAATGCCAAGAAGAGATTTTAGTAATGAGGAGGAGGGATACTTAAGGTATAAGCACATATTAAAATATAAAAAAGTATGAAAATAAGTCCATAAAAGAAGGTACTGAAATGATTAGGCAGAATGAGTATAGAGGTAAAAAGAAGGACAAGGGAGAAAAAGGAATATAGAAAGGACAAGGGAGAAAAAGGAAAGGAAACATCGGAAGGAAGAATGGTCTATCGCAACATGCAAATCTGCTCAAGCAAAATGTAAAAGAGAAAAAACATGACAAATGCAATCACCTTGAGGCTGTATAAAAAGCAAGTTATATACAGGAACAAAAAATACATAAGAAAGTTTGCTTGCATATGCTGTCAAAAACAACCCACCTCTGTCCACCTTTCCCCTAATACATAGTTATGCTTTGTGCTGTATAACCTTTCTTCTTCTTCACAAAGTTGAAGTGTATGTTAATGAAAAGGAGGCAGAAAAGTAAAATAAAATAAAACTGACTATGTAATTGAATAAAAATCTGACTAGAAGTCAGAAGAGGCTTAATTATAGAAACTGTAAAAAAAAAAAAAAAAAAAAATTACATTAGCAGGTTCCTACATAAAAAGCTTGTTGAAATTGTCACTGACACTGAGAAAGTTCTTATGGTAAAGTAATGATCTTTTTGCTGCATCATTGTTTGGGAATGAATAGTTCCTTTGTCTGGTTTGAGATAGAAACATAGACAGTTGTGTTGATTTACTCTACAGCTGAGATCATGTGGTCAACAGAAAAAAGTTACTAACTCTTCTCATACTATATTTCATCAGTAGATCTTAAAAGGAAGTCAAAATCATTATTCCCATTTTACAGATGAGGATGCTGAGCAGAGAGGGGTGAAGCAATTTTATTCTCAGACTCGCTGGAAAGGTTAGTGGCAGATCTTGGAATGTAACTGGGTTGGGTTTGTTTTTTTTTTTTTAACTCCTATGCTCTGCATCTCCTGAAATGTTGAGCACTGACAAAAATTTAATCTCTCTAGAGCCATGATTAATTCATGCAAGTGACTTGCACAGAAGGAGGGGGTAACGTATTAAGAAAGCAAAACAGATATATGTTTATACCTGAAAATGTGTGGTGCAGGTGGTAGAGGTTGTTTTTCTTGTCTAGATTTATTCAAACTGAATATCCAAAAAGTCATATGACATGTGACCTCTATATCTGACCCGTGGAATCTACGGATACATTTGTAGATATTTTCTATATCTATAGACAATGCAGGATTTTCTCTATTGTAACTTTGTCTAGTGCTAGCCTTGTCCTAAAAGCTTGAAATAAAAACCTTCCACCAAATTCGTTGATTATTAGTCAATCCAGAATATTGCTCTCAGGTTTTTCCTTGAGAGGCATCTCAAATTTTCCTGTAATTAAATTCCTTCACCCCAAGTTAAACTTTCATGCTTTCCATTCCAGCATACTGTTCCAAATCATTCTTCCATTTTAATGGTCACATTATTCATATGTGTTTAGATGACCATTTTTCACTCCAGTGACATTTTTTGTTGCAATTCTCTTAGTTCCCTGCAGTTTATAAATACCCTGCTAAATAGTGAAATGCCAGCAGGGAATACAATATGCTGGATGTGATCCCAAAAGTCAGAGAGAGTCTAACAATGTTCTGTGTCATAGCATAATGTCTGTCCCCTTTTCTTCCATACCTCGAGTCCCAAGTCATTTGCTGTCCTCTAGCACCACTAAGTCTCTATCAATATTTGTCTCTTTCCAAGTTTCTTTCATCTCTCCCTCTCCACAGATTGCCTATGTTTTAGATGTCAGTATTATGGGATATAGGGATAGCCTGATCACAGGCAATGAGGGTCTTATATAATGAAAATACAACAGATGGCCCAATATGGATGCCTGCCATATTACTAAGCCCATCAGGGAACAATCAAAAGATCAAGATACTTTAACATCCTATCAAACCAGCAAATAAAAATGTGTATCTCTGGGAGAACTGCTAAACAATTAAGTTGATTTGTGTAAACTGGTTGCTGTTCACATCTAATCTGAAATAAGCAAAGCCTCAGTAATATTTACATTTAAAAGAGTTCAAGAGGTTTCAACAACTCTGTGGGGTTTAAGGTACACTTGTTTTTGTTAAACAGAAATACTCATTTTGCTGAGGGTTGTTTTTTTAAGACACGCACTATAAATATATTCTTTCTCAAAATTAAAATATTTTCAGGCATGTATTGCAAAACTATGACATATATAAAGTGTTGATTACTTTTACCCTTTAAATAATTAAGCAATATAATTCTCAAAAAATACAAAAGTAAAAAAAAAATAAAAAAATAAAAAAGCTCCCCCTCAGGACTGACATTGCAAGCACAGGGGTATTTATCAAACAACATCATTTCATACTTAAGCACCTCTGAGAACTTGCTATTACAAGCCATTTAAAAATAATGAGGGATATAGCAGCTTCCACAGACATTAGAACTTAGAAATGTATTGCTCAAGGAAGCTTCAGGGTGGAAAAAGTGGAGGAATGATAAATGAATACTCTGAGCCAGTAATAAATTGCCATTTGTTCAGTTATTTTCCTGGTGCGGAAGAAACTGATGTAAAATTATAGCACTTGAGTTCTATATTTTTTCTTAGTACAATTGGGAAACTGTAATTCAGATTTTCTTTCCCCCTTTAAATTGTTTCATGTGAACAGAGTGCTTGTGTTAGGTGCAAGATTTACAGCTTTGGAGAATTGAAGTCTATTCATACGATAAGAGTTGTATAGACATGAGCAAATGCCATTTCACCACATCCCTGCATTTAAGAGATTGTCTCCGCTGGCAGGTCTTCAGTTCTTCCATTCACGTCACTGAAATCTGCTGCCTAGGTATTCTATATAGGCAGCAGATAGACTGGCTTAGGCAGGCAAGGTTCTCTTAGTAGCTGTGATATATTTTATTAGACCAACTTGGTAGTTGGAAAAAAGTTCTTAGCAAGCTTTCAGGCACAATCACCCTTCTTCAGGCATAGGAAGTTTCTGCTGTTCTGAGAAGCTAAAAGTGTGGCAGGATGTTAGTGAGTATATAAATAGGTAGAAAGTAGGAAAATGAAAGGTAAAGCAGGGAAGGGAGAAGGGAACAAGCAGGAGGAAAAAAGCCAAAGGTGAGTAAGGACTCCTTTTTCATAGACAGCCTCTTTTCTACCTTGAATTACTACTACTATAGAATCCCCCTTACTCACCTTTGGCTTTTTCTCAGTAGATATCATTTCTACTCAAAGAACCTTGCCTGCCTATGCCCTTAGACCAAAATAGCTACAACCAAAAACCCATAGACTGGTTTAAAAATGGCAGAACCCAATCTAAGATAGACCTGGATCGATGTGCACTCAAACTTTAAGTGAAATTGGTGTATCAAAATTCTGTACCCTATCAATTCAATTGCAAATTTCTTTGGAGCCTCCCTGCTCATAGTGGGAAACACTAGCACTCCCCCCACACTCAGCTGCTCCAGCCAAGTTTCCAGCCAGCCTCACAGGGGCTGACAATCTTATGACAGTAGGGGTAGGCATGCTTGGCCTGTAGTCTGGTAAGGATCCCTAGGGCTGTTCCTGCTTGTGGGGCCATGGGGGTCCCTGAGTGGGTGTGCAGGAGCCCACCCAGTGATGCCTATGACTCCATGAGCAGGTGCAGCCCCAAGAAGCATGATTGGGCTGTAGGGGATGGATGAGCATGGTTCCCTTGGCTTCCTGTCTGCAGTTGACAGATGTCTGTGATTGACAGTGACAGGGGAGAGTAGGAAAGGGTGCTTGACTATGCCCGGTAGCCAATCAGGGGTCGTATAGTCACTCATCAGTCTCCAGCAGCCCAGAGAACCCACTGAGAGGTATGCAAGAATGCCCCCAGCCTGCTGGTCTCTGCCAGTGCAGGTAGCCCACATGCTTCCCCCAACCGAAGGACCAACATGTTACATTTACTCCTAAACTAGCCTGTCACTTACAGAAACCCACATACGTTTGATCAATTCTGCCTTGGGCTTTTTGAACAGCTGTACTTAGCCTTGGGATCAGGTCCACAGAAGTATTTAGGTACCTGAATGGAGAGAAATATGTTCCAGTCCCTCCACAGAGACTGCTTATACATTTTGTATTAAAGAGCCATCAGATAAAAAGCACAAACTCCGTTCACTAGAGGATTGCCCTCAACACTAAGTACAGAGTCATATTTGTGTTTCTTTAACCTGTGTCTCTGGCCCCATGAAACTTCTATTTTTTTCTGACCCACAATAATGTATGGGGGGGAGGGGGTCCGTGTGTGTGTGTGTGTGTGTGTGTGTGTGTGTGTGTGTGTGTGTGGTGTGTAAATGCCCGCTACTTTGGAAAACGTCAGAAAAGCTGAATCACTTCAAAATAATGTCCTTAGTACTCTGAATTTAGTGCCTCTGAGTCTTTGCATTAATGACAAACTTGCTATAAGCATAACCTGTTGTTTTTTAACTGAACCAGCATTCTGTGATAAAGTTTGCCTTTGTAGCAGGACTGTAATAAAAACTTCACTGTACTACTTATCTCTCAGACATTTAAATCTCATGTTGAGTTCAACTTTTAGCATTGCACATAATATCATCTCTCCTTTTGCTTTTTATAATTTCTCTTTCACATCCTAAATTATTTGGGCTGATAAATGCTCCATATTTATAATGATCTAATCTATACTTTAGAGCAGGGGTGTGCAATTATTGTGGGGGAGGGCCGCTTACCGAGTTTTGGTAAGCTGTCAAGGTCCTGCCTGCTGCTGCTGGCTTCCCCTGGGTTCTACTCCCCCTGGCCTGTTGTCTTTGACAGGCAGCCAGCAGCAGATAAATATTTTCTAAATTTTTTAGGGGTCCTGTGGGCCAAACAGAATGGCCTGGTGGGCCATATTTTGCCCAGCGCTGCTTTAGGTAAAGAGCTTGTTGTTCTTTGTCAAAACAAGTAGAGGTTAAATTCTGAATATTGTTGTAGGTAATGCAGGCTGTGTAACCTCTCACAAAAACAAAATATTTCCCTAGTGCACAGTCTGAACATTTTTGGAATATAATTCAAGAGAGAATGGGTTAAGAACATATCTTCGTTTTAATAAAAGTTCAGATTCTGTTCACGTTTTTCAATACAGTATGCCTTCTGTGTTCATCAAATTACAGATAAGAATCTTCCCTTAGTTCTCTTGTCATTTCAACCTGGTTTGTATACTGTTTCCCTGATAGAAAATGGTTCCTTTCCCCCGTCTCTAATCCCTAAGCAACAGAATTGTTTTTGTTTTATTTTTTTTAATAGAAACAGCAGTAGCTGGTTTGGAAACAGAGCTCTTCTCTCTTGCTAATTTGCAATCTCCATTTTCTTTATATTAAAAAACCCTTTTTTGCTATATACTAATATATTATAGCTCTAAGAATGCATTACAGTCCTTAGGAAATTACCAACATTTTGGAAACTTTAATTTGAAACAGTTTATTCGGTGAATTATTTCAGTGTTTTTTAAATAACTGATGAAAAAAATCAAGACTTAATTTTGAAGACATTTCTTCAAGCTAAAAAATATCTACAGTTCTCAGACTCTATTGTTAATTTTACATACCATTTTAGTTTAATATGTTTTTCTAATTTGGGAGGGAGGTTGTATGCATGCACTTAAATCTTCTCAAGCACATGATAAGCAAAGGGTACATGCACACATTTGCCATGGCCAATTTGGGTTTAGGTGGCTTACTTTAAGCCACCTAAACCTAACCCTGGAGTGGCACGTGCAAGCATTCACTGCTGTTGGGAGCAGCACATGCAGCCCAAGCTGAGATGGTTGGGTGGGGCAGATGGGATCAGGGGGAACTTGCAGATCTGTGGGGCAAGGACTTGCAGGTCAGTGGGGAGGGTGGCATTTCTAGTAGGACATTGGTAGATCTGAGGGGAAGGAACAGGGGCAGGGACAGGTTTCCTGGCCTGGGTGGGTGTTTGGGGGGCTAAAAAAAGCCCAATCAGGGGGTGGGGTAGCACAGCCCCAGT
Source organism: Alligator sinensis (assembly GCF_000455745.1). Lineage (NCBI taxonomy): Eukaryota > Metazoa > Chordata > Crocodylia > Alligatoridae > Alligator > Alligator sinensis. Next base: position 179,347 of record NW_005842122.1, read on the forward strand.
GTGAGTAGCTGGGTTTTTCAAGCCCTGGGTCTTTGCTGTGAAGCCATACAGGTGTTTGCTAAATGGGGCTACTCTTTGTAGGTTGGGTTAACCCTTTCTTGATCTAAAGTTAATTCACCTCCTGAGGTGAACCAGAATAGAGTGGGAATGCCATTTTTAGGAATTTTAAGCAATTTAAGCCAACACTTGCAAAAGACTGGGCATTTAAATTGACCTAACCTTAGATAGGTTGATCTAAATGTAATGCTTGTACATACCCATAGTTGACAAGTATTCTTGCAAGTAATCTGCAAAATGTCTTTGAAAAAAACTTTGAAAATTAATTTCACAATTTTCTATTTGTAGCATAAAAGTTATTGGAACTGCATTATAAAAAAAGAAAAAGGCACATTCTTATGCTTTTCCTCATGCCTTGCAACTATGCAACAGTAAATACACCTAATAACCTGTCAGTTGTTCTCAATAGCCCATCAGTTGTTTTTTTCTAAAAACAGACCTAGGGATGAGATTAAACCCACATTTTGATCCTTCATATTGAGTCCTGAAAAATTATCTTGAACACATCTAGATTTTGAATATATATTTAGGTATCACTAAATACTAGGTCCAGAGCCTCAGCAGGTGTTAATTTCAATTAACTCTATTGTTGTCAATTGCCATCTATTAATAATAAGTACATTGCCATTTATTAATCACAGAGGATCAAGACCTGGAGGAAATGGCAGCCAACTAGATAGTAGGAGGGAAATGGGAAGCATGGCAATGAGATGAATAATTGTATTATCAGAAATGGTTTGAAAGAGGGACCTAGGCAATGGGAGATGGAAAATATCTGTTGCATTGTGGAAAGAAGAACTGTGCATAGGGGAAGAAGTCCAGGCATCAGAGAAAAAGCAAAGGAGAATAGGAGCTGAAAAAGACACTAAAAATGAACAAAGGCATTCTTGAGGTTGGAAAGGGGGTGGGAGTAACACTAGGTTTGTGTTTTGTAGAAATGTTATGATAAATAACTCCAATTGTGACCATAAAGTCATTGGAGTCTCATAGAAGAAGTAAGAGAGAGGCTGAACAAAAAGAACTGCAATAGTGTAAACTGGACATACGTGTATGTCATGATTTCATATATGCACATACGTGTGCAGACACACACACACACACACACACACACACACACACACACACACACACGGTCAGAACAATAAAGGGAAAGTACCAGGGATCCTGGTTTTCTCTGTTTATAAATTGCAACTTGTCTGATTTAAACCCCTTCCCTCAACAAATTTTCTTATTAAAAAAACCCAATTTATCTTTTTTCCACAGTTAAAATGAAACACCACTGTATATGTAGATATTAGCTGAACGCAACATTTTATTGATATATTAACATTTTTACGTAATTTTGAAACTTACCAGTGCCTCAATCGCTATACTAAAATAATTTCTAAATACTTACATATTTTGGCATTTGATTTTGCTTTTTTCATCATGGAAAACCAGAGACCCCACCCTTCCACCCCCTTTGCTCACCAGGCTGTGGATTCAGCTGTGGCCATCCCCTCCACTGCTTTGTGCTGCTGAGCAGCCCTGATGTGCCAGTGCCCTGCCCCTGCCCATTCCATTGTCCCTTACTCCCAACCCACAGCTCCCTGGCCTTGCTGGTGCCCCTCAATTCCAACCCATAGCCCCCTGGCCCTGGCAGTGCCCCACACTCCTGACCAGCAGCCCCTTAGGCCCTGCTAGTGCCCTTCACACCTGGCCCACAGCCCCCCACCCCTCCAAGCCCTGCTGGTGCCCTGCACTTCCAACCCACAGCCCCCTGTCCATCCTCAGCCTTGCCAGTGCCCATCTTGGAGGCCACACTTCATTTCTCTACTTGCTCCAGCTCCACCTATGCTGAGAATTGAGGAAAACTCTGTGGGAGCCATGCCTTAGTGAGGGCAGGGTCCATATCACTGGCTACCTCAGAGGACCATGTAGGCAACGGCATTATATATCCCCCACCACTCATCAATGAAGCCACCTGCTTACAGATGTAGAAAATAAAAGCAAAGCTTTACTTTCAACTTGGTGCATCCCCATACTGAGCCCAACACATGGCCACAAGAGCTAATGCAGTAGTTGGACATGGCTTGCCCAGCATCTTCATATTTTCATAGTTGGTAGGGTTGGAAGGGACCTAAGCAGATCATCTAGTTCAACCCCCTGCCATGGGCAGGAGAGGGTGCTGAGGTCAAATGACCCCAGCTAGGTGGCTGTCTAGCCTCCTTTTGAAGACCCCCAGGATAGGGGCAAGCACCACTTCCCTTGGAAGTTGGTTCCAGCTCCTAGCCACCCTGACAGTGAAGTAGTGCCTCCTGATATCTAGTCTGAATCTACTCTCAGTCAACTTATGGCCATTGTTCCTTGTTACCCCCGGTAGTGCTCGGGGGAACAGGGACTCTCCCATTGCCTGCTGATCCCCCTTGGCAAGTTTATAGGTGGCCACAAGATCCCCTTCTCAGCCTTCTTTTGTAAAGGCTGAACAGGTTCAGGCCCCATAACCTCTCCTCGTAGGGCCTGTCTTGCTGCCCCCTGATCATGTGAGTGGCCCTCCTCTGGACCCTCTTGATGCTGTCCACATCCCTCCTGAAGTGTGGCACCCAGAACTGGACACAGTACTCCAACTGCGGCCTGACTAATGTCGCATAGAGGGGGAGGATCACCTCCTTCGACCTTCTCATGATGCATCTATGGATGCATGACAAGGTGTGGTTAGCCTTCCTGACTGTGTCCCCACATTGGCGACCCATGTTCATCTTGGAATCAGTAGTGATTCCAAGATCCTTCTCTACCTCTGTGCTGATGAGAAGTGAGTTCCCAAGCCTGTAGGTATGCTAATGGTTCTTCCTCCCCAGGTGCAACACCTTGCACTTGTCCATATTGAAACCCATCCTATTCTCATCCGCCCACCTCTGTAACCTGTCGAGATCTAGTTGTAGCCTGTCCCTCTCTTCTAGAGTGCTCACTTCTTCCCACATCTTAGTGTCATCAGCAAACTTGAACAAGGTGCTTTTCACCCCCTCGTCCAAATCACCAATGAAGATATTTAACAGTGAGGGCCCGAGGATCAAGCCCTGGGGAACCCCACTGCCCATATCTCTCCAGGTTGAAAATGATCTATATATATATTGGACACTTCAGCAGGGCTTTTGGCACACTTTTCTAAAGGCTGATTGAATTGTCTTGAGATAAAAGCAACAAAAAGCCCTGCTGAAGCACCCAATCTCTGCAGGGTGCCAGGTCCAACTAACACACTGCCCCTTCCAGTAAAGCACTGTTACCCCTCTGCCCCCCATGTCAGTCAGCTGCACAATTAAAAAAAAAAATAGAAAACAAGGAGGGGAGGGGTAGTGCAAGGCAGGCCAGCAGAGATGGGGTTGAACTTGGCACCTGGGGAAAGCAGAGAGAGTGCTTGCTGGGTGCACATGTGCACGCAGGCCCTGGGAGCGGGGGACCCTACCAAGGTTGAGTCCAAGCCACTGGGGGCAGAGGGGGGCAGGCATGGTACCTAGGAAGAGGAAGGTCCATCACTCTCCCTGCCTGCTGCAGAGCCACAAAGGGCCCCAGCCTCTACTCAAGCCACACCTGGCACCTAGCATGGCCCAGTGCCTCCCACCTGGATAGTCTTTCCCCATGTCCCCCACCCTTCCTCCCTCCATGCCTCCCCACCACCGCCTCTCCATGCATACATGCCAGCAGGCACAGGAGGAGGCAGAGGATGCCAAGGTAGTGGGAAGGCTCCATGGCACAGGGCAGCTCAGTCTATAGGCCCCAACTGCCAAGAGAAAAAGCTCTGCACCAGTGCACTGTCCCACTCTGGCCATATGCATGTGCATGCACACACGCACGTGGCACTCCTTGCCTCCAATCACCCTCCCCTGCTCCCCCCAGTCCCAAGCAGCCCCTTGAAGGCTAGAAGGTCTGCTAGGGGAAATCTACATGTTTCCCACATTTTTCTCTTTTAAAGGAGAAAATTCACATTTTTCTGTAGTGAATGGAAAACCTGGACCTTTGGTAAGTACACAGCATTCTGTACTTTTTATACCAAATGGAGACTGTGATACTGGATATATGCTTGACAATTTCAAAAGACAATAGAAAATTATATTCATGTACAAATAAAGATGAGTGCAGCCTAGCAAAATCCTGTAAAAAATGTTGTAGCATGATAGAACACAGAAGTTAGTGGCTTAGAATAACATACAGCAATTGAGTTCTTACCAGAGTTTCTACCAGTTTTTCTTCATTCAGTGAATAATAGATAAAGAAGTTGAAAATGACTCAAAACCAGTTCTGTGTCCTAACTGTAAGGTTAAAAAAAAGCTTTTGTTTTGATTCTGAATGGCCAGCTGTAGCATCAGTTTTTTAAATACCAAGGGTTAAAATTAGTTAATCTGTAGAATCATAGGACCATAAGAAAGTAGGACTGGAAGAGAGGGAGTAAGTCATTTAGTTCAATCCCTGGTTTGAGGTAGGATTATCCCTATCAAAACCATCTAATACAATCCATGCCTCACCTATTGCTAAAACTATGCAATTAACTCTGTATTACAAACTAACCTGCTCCAGGTAAGCCAGGGGACTATGGGAATAAGTGCCCTGATCTGCAAAAGTTATCAAAATATGCTTGAGAGATCCAAAGAAGAGGTTGTCCCTTTGCCCTCTCCCCTCCCACTAAACAAGAAAGCAAAAACCCACACAGTCTGTATCAATCAGACTTTGGGTAAAATTCCTTTCTGATCCAAATATGGTGATCAGCCTGACCTTGAGCAGAGGGCCGAGACTGTCTAGCCAGGATCGTTTGGGTCTTAGTTCCAGAAATAGCACTATCACACTCCAGGCAAAATCACCAACTTTGGCTGCAACCAACATTCAACACTTATGAGGAAGCGGGGTAGAGAACCAGAAGCAAACAAACAATAGGAAGAAAAATAATTACCTTCCCATCCCCATGTGGCAACAAAGAAAGCCCAGAAGCATGGGAAGCATCCATAGCATAGCATATGTGTAGTTATTCTAAGATTATCCTTTACCAATCCATATCGAAATTTTTCTTGAACTCCAGCAATGATGGAAATTCTACAACATCCCTAGATAGTCTATTTCAATGTCTCACTATTTGGAAAGTGAATTTTTTCCTCATATCCAATCTAAACTCACAGTGCTGCAAATTCAAGCTACTGGTTCATGCCCTGCTTTCTGCAGTAACAGACAAAACGTATTCTCAGGGCCAGATTAACCCTTTAGTGGACCCCAGGCAAACAAACTCATGGTCCCTGAGCCAGTTGAGACCCACTTCCCCAGCCCAGCTCTGCTGCTCATAGGGAGCGGGGCTCAGAACCTCTGCTAGGAAGCAGCTGCCATGGTGGTGAGGGTGGTGGAGGGGAAGGGAAGGGAAAGGAGGAAGACAGGGCCACACATACCTCCCCCCGCCCCCCCTTGCAGCTCAGGTCCCTAGGCATGTGCCTAGTTTGCCTGTGCATTAATCCAACTCTGGGTACTCTCCCTCTTCTTGGCCAGCTGCTCAGGTAGATTTTTGAAGATGGCTATCATTTCTCTTCTTAATCACCTTTCCTGCAAGCTGAACATGCATTTCCTTTAACCTCTCCTTGTGTGGCTTGCCTTCACAGCTCTTTATCATTTTTAACACTCACCTCTGAGCCCACTCCAAGTTCTTCATATCTTTTTTTAAATGGTAGAGCCCTAAATTGCACACAATACTTTATAGGGCTATCCAGTGCTGACTAAAGAGGCACTATCATCTCCTGTGTCTTGAAGCTAATGGTCCTTTTGATGCAGTCCAAAATTCATCTGCCTTTTAGGCAGATCCATCACACTGTAGCACTCATGTTGAGTCTGTAAGCCACCAAGACTCAAAGATCAGTCTCCATAGTGCAGCCATACACCCATTTGTCACCTATTTTGGTTTTGTTGTTGTTTTTTTAATTATTCTTCCTAAGTTTTAACACGTTTGCATTTTTCAGCATTGAACTTCATCCAGTTGGCTGTATTCCAACTTTCCAATCTATCAAGATCCTTCTGAATTGTGCTTCCATTCACTGGGTTTGCAATCCTTTCCTGTTTTGTATTGCCTGGCCATTTGGTCAAAAATCCCTCTATTCAGGAACCAAACAATTAAAAGAAACCATTGAATATCATTGAACCGGAATAGACCTGTATGGGACACCACTTGGAAACACCCTGTCAATCTGACATGGATCAATTGATGATTACATTTGTTGTGGTTCTTAAGCGACCTGTTTTATACCTTTACCCATCTTTCCATTGCCTGTATGCTTTCCTTCTGCAATTGACATATCTTAGAAGCTCCTTATGTGGCCACATTACCATCTCTTGCCATTCCTCTTGGAACAGTTTCAGTTTGGGCTTCTAATACAGTCACTTTTGGAAGCTTCCAGCCCTCCTGGGTATATGTATCCTTCAGTTTATCTTCCCATGCCAAATATCTCCTTAAGTTGATTAAAATGCAGGTGTAAGGTGACATCGCCACCTTTTCTCCCAACCCTCTCCTTCCAAAATAGAGCTTATCCCTCAACTGTAAGAGCTGTCCCACCAAGTTTCCATGATTCCGGTCAGATCAATCCAGATTGTTTATCCAGTATGAAATCCTGTTAGTATAATAAGATGGAAAAATTGATGAGACATTTAAGCCATATTATATTTTATATGTCTCAAAATATAATGAAAAGCAGAAGGTCATTTTGTATTTTTCATTTTCCTTTATGATTTGCTAGGTCTCCAGGGATGACCTTGTATTTTGGTGTGTCTTATTTGTGTGGTAATAAACCCACACTGTTAATGCTAATGAGGACAAACTATCATCATGTACTTTTTCATTGGTCCACCTCCATAAGGAGGGGGAGTACAGGCTTTACTTTGTAGAGGAATACTGGAAGGATTCTTTAGCTCAGTTCCCAAGAAAAACTTAGTCTCACACCTAATCTTGGTCTGCTGTGATCCAATGAAATGTCAAGCTTTTAGACACCTGGGACCTCCAGAAGCATTTCTTTCATCTCAGGATTTGCTGCTCTGAAGCCTTTCCTCTATTAAATGCAAAAAGAGGCACTGGTGCCTCCACAATATTTTTATCCAGTGTTCTGTTGGTCAGAACACTCAGCTGGGGTTTGGAAAATTTCAGTTTATATTCCTTCTCTGCTAAAGGACTTCAATCAAAACCTACCCTCTCCTACAATGCCCATTCTGCCAGATAGAGAAGAGGGATTTCAATCTCTCACTGATGCTGTTCTATGTTGTATAAAATACTTATTCATTTAAGCAGGGGCTGAAAAACAAGGCCTTCCTTTTTAACTGCTGAAAATTTTCTGTTTCCATTCCAATGCTTATTTTAATTATTTCAGACAAATTAGAACAGCTATCACAGACACTGATACCACTATAGTGTAGTAATTGACATTTGCCTGAACTATTGGCTATTTACCTAACAGGTAAAAAAATGTGTGTGTGTGTTGCGGGGGAGGGGTGCCTAATTTTTAAATTGTGTTTAGGTGTGAGATAGAGATACTGAACTCAGCCATTTCAAGATGTAGGTTGTGCTGAATACATACATCTAATGAAATTTAATCAGCTAAGAGACTTAATGTTGGCATTTTGGATGTTTCCAAGAATCAGAGGGGATTTGAGAATAAAAATTCTGCTTTAAGGGGCCATAAGAGTGTTTGGTTGGGGGGGGGTGGAGTTAAGCATCTAAGATCCCCCTTGGATTATCCTTTTTCTTTGAGAAGCAGTATTAATGTCAAACCTTGCCAGTCCTTTGGGACTACTCAGTGCATTCTTGGTTATCTTTAAACTGCTAAGGCTTGCAAGCATGGTATCTAAGGATCAGACCTTGTGCTGTCATGGGTACAAGTTCTCAAACAATCTGTGCATGCAGAAGAAAATGGAAGGAAACATTTACTTCCCCAGTAGTTTATATTGTCGTAGAGGCTAGACAGGGTGCAGTCCACAATACATAATATCAAGTCTGCAAGGAGGTGCTCTAGCACCATTTTGAAAAACTATTATCTTCACAAAGGATTCATTAAAATATTCATCAAACAATGTCAAATGTGCATAGATAAGAGAGCAGAAGCAAAATAATGGACATATTCCTATTATCAATTATTTCTTTAATTTAATATTACAATGTGCTCACTTTGTACTCTAGGTGATTTCAACATTATATTAGGTGATAGCCCAATCAATTAAATTAACAGTACAGCAATCAGTCTTGAGGTATGGATAGGAAATTCTCTGTGAAACAAACTGGAAAAGAAATCACAAATTAACTTTTTTTTGGTAGGAAATATCCACTGTGCACTTGTGAATAACACATTTCTAAAGATGAAATCCTGGTTATGGACAGTTAATAATAAAATGTTTATGAAACTGATTCTTTGAATAAATAATTTAACTAATTGAATCTGGTATAATTCTTGGGATAAAAAATGTTCTTGTTAGCAAGTAAGGCTGTTCTCTTTTTATTCCTTGTGGTGTTGTCACAAATGTCTATGATTTCCCTACTACTGCTGTAAATGAGCATTTTTGCAATGATACTAATAATGTGCTACATAGTCACATGTAGATTTGTAAGTAATGTGATTCTGAAGATAACTTTTAAAACTGAATCCATGCTGCAATTATTTCAGATATGCAAATGATCAAATCCGGGGAAGAACAATGAGAGAGAACTCATTACAGCCCCTCTCCAGCTCAAGTTTATTGAAGGACATTCTAAATTTAATCCAAATTTACACCAACTCGATAAAAATATCCTTTTAGCATCATACATTCTACGCAGTCTTGTGAACAGCAAAATTCTGTATACGAAAAGGAAAATCTATGCAGGGCAGCTCCCTTCTTTCCCTTCTTTGACTTCTCTTCAGCTCATTTTCTTCTTCTTTTGGGGGAAAAAAATCCTCCTTCTCAGATACAAGTATCATTTCATCTTTAAGGCATCTGAAGCTTAGCTGCCACTGACTTCAAACCACATCAAGGATCAGGAGGATAATCCTATTGTTCCTGAGATGTTGAAGAACTCACCTACCAGGACTACAGGCAGCCTAGTTCCCCTCTAGAGACCAAATCTTATCTGGCCATGGAGAACATAGCTCTCCCCTTCTCTTGGCCTTCTGTAATGCCAGACCACACAAGCCTTGAGCTGGCCCAAGCTACAGGCTGCCTGCTAGCACAGGCAACATATTATGTTGCATCCTCAGGAATGAGAGATTCCATGGAAGACCTCCATGTGCTGCTGGATGAACAATGGGTTTACTCTCAAGCAGTAATCAAAAGTCAAAACAATGACCTTTCTGAAAGTACCAAGCCATTTTTCAGTATACTGAAATAGAAATCAAGGGTATAAGAGCATGCTATGTACCTATACTGATGGATTGGGAGGGTGGCCACTTGTCCCTAACTGGGCAGTACAGTCCCCGAACCTGAAATCCAGGTCCCAAGCTACATGACTCCAGGACAACATTTGTCCCAGATTCGCAGCTCCATGCAAGGATTGGGAAATGGCTGGTTTCCCCTTGCAGGCTATCAGCATTCCAGCATGCAACAAACTGCTTAGGGCTGTTGGGAGCAGGATGCAAGGGGTACCATGTACATGTGTGTACCCACACACATGCACGTGGCTGGAAATAGAGCCAGACAGCATGGAGAGCAGTTTCCTGCAGGTAAGTCTATGGGGCAAGGGTAGATGGGGATGGAGAATAGCAGGTTGAGGCTCCTATGGTGAGGGAGGGAATGGGGCAGGGGTGTTGCAGGGGGCCTGCGTTGGGAATCCTGCATACTGGGTAAGTAACTATGTAGCCTGCCTACTGGGACTGGTGCAACATTTTCAGGATCTACTGAAAGAATGATGCTTTGCTTTGTTAGAGACGTATTATAGGCCCCTGCCATATGCCACACTTAAGTCATGATTAACCAATTAATCCCATTTAAAATTGTAACCCATGTTTAAACAATTAAACAAGGAATAAGCCATTGAGTTATTTCACAAAAAATGTTTAATAATTTTGTGGTGGGTTTCTATCATGCCATAAATTAAATGTGTGGCCAGGTACACCCCCTGAAGCTGGGAGCCTGCAACTAGGCAGTGTCCAGCCACAGGGGTGCATAGTGCATTTCTGTGGATGGAAGTCAGGATCAGCTGTGGATGCTCCCAACTGCAGAAGTACATGGGGCAACCCCACAGCTAGAAGCTTCATCAGTTGAGAGCTCCTTCAGCAACAGGCTCTCCCTACACCAGGAGTAAGGCAAGATCTGATGCTCAGTCCTACAGTCATGCTTCCTGATTGCACGTATGGCACGGCAGGAAGTGTCATTGTGTGTATCATATAACAAATCCTATCATACCTTTACCTGCATGTTTGGCAAGGGTCAGAGACACCATTATCAGATTCCTATGCTAAGGCATAGGCATTACCTGGCAGTTATAGACAGCTTGAGATTTATGGCTGTAGGAAGCAGCTGAGCTTGTCTGGGAAAATAAAAGGTGTTGGTCATACTGATATTAATGTAATGCATGGCTTCAGAATGGCCAAAATTTACTCGACTCTACTGTGAGGAAGCCACCTAAAATAATAATAAGAGAGACTTACAGAGCATGATGCTAAAGGTTAAAGTAGAAGTAGGGAATACAGTGAGAAGATTGTTAACTAGTGACCAGCTAAGAGGAAACTCTTAACTGTGGAAATGCCTGAAGAGGGCTGATTGTCCTGTCCCATGTGGCCATAAGGAAAAATCTGCATCCATCCTCCAAATAACCACCTTTGAATATTTGAAGATTATCAAATCCTTACTCAATCTTCTTTTCTCCAGACTAAATAATGTCATAGATTCATAGATTCATAGATGTTAGGGTCGGAAGGGACCTCAATAGATCATCG
>NW_005842122.1:192395-221511 GCF_000455745.1 Alligator sinensis
CTAACCCACAATCCTTCTAATTCCTCATCCTTGGATTCCGTCTTGATGAGGGTTGACGTATATTGCTCATTGACATAGAGCACACCCCCTCCCCCTTTTTTCCCCACCCTGTCCTTTCTGTACAATCTATAACCCTCAATATGTACTGCCCAGTCGTGGGATGAATCCCACCAGGTTTCCGTTAGCCCTACTAAGTCGTAGGTGTTTTGTGCAAGCAGGAGCGCTAGTTTATCCTGCTTGTTTCCCATGCTCCTAGCATTAGTATATAGGCACTTGAACCCTGCGAATGTCAGTTCATTCAGTCTGTCCTTGTAAATCATGCTTACCAAATTATTTATTACTAATTATTTTTCTTGTTCTCTGCTGAACTGTTTTTAATTTGTCCACATCTTTCTTGAAGTGCAGTGGCCAAAACTGGATACAGTACTCAAGATGAAATCTTACCAGTGATGAATGTAGTGGAGTAACCACTTCCTTTGACTTTCAGGCGAGGCTCGAATAGAATGCTATTTTTATGGTTGTTTGTTTTTTGCAGCAAGATCACACAAGATCCGCTAACAGTCTTCTGTAACACCTAGGTCCTTTTCCTCAGTATTACAGCCTAGCCACCCTGTATTCCTTTAGGAATTTACACTTGTCTTCATTGAATTTCATTACACTGATTTTTTTTTTTTTTGTACCATTTATCAAGATCATTCTGAATCTTAACCATACTCTCCAGAGTGTCTGAATTATAGCCAATTGGTGTTATATGCAAATATTCTGTGTGTGCACTTATTCCCATCTTCCAAATAATTAAGGATGATATTAAATAATACAAGATACAAGACAGACTCCTGGGGGAATCCCACTAAATACCTCCCCCAAACTAGATGTGAACCCATCAATGACTCTTCTTTGAATGCAATGATCCAACAAGTTATGTATCTACCTTACAGTACTTTAATCTACCTAATTTTCCTCAGTTAACTAATGAGAATATCTTGGGAGATGATTTTGAAAGCTTTGCTAAAAACAGGGTATATCACATCAACTACTTTCTCTATGTCAACAGAACCCCTTCCATGTCATAGAAGGAACTCAGGTTGATCACATATGATTTGGTCTTGATGGATCTATCTTTGCAGTTCTTGATCATTTTGCTCTTTTCTATTTTAGAAATATCTTTCTTAATGACCCACTCCATGATTATTTCAGATATTGAGGTCAGATCATCTCTAATTCCTCCCTTATTCCCGTTTTTAACAGGTACTATATTTGCCCTTTTCCAGCCATCCTGGATTTTAGCCAAAATTCTTGAGCTCTCAAAGATAAGAGCCAATAGCTCTGAAACTACATCAGGTGATTGCTTGTGTATTCTAGAATATGTCCTGTTCAGTCCTGCCAAATTGAAAACCTCTTGGTGAATTTACACTTTACTCTTAGACCATAGTAAACCTGTAGAATGTTATATGGTTTTAAAGATAGAACATGCCATAAGAAGTCACACATTAAGGGCTAGTACCATTTCTTTCCATCTCTGATTTGGTACTAGAGGGCTGGCGAACAAGGGCATAGCTAGGAGTAAGAATAACTGGGTTCCATTCTTGCTGTTTGGGGGGAAGGGGAAGGGAGGACCTGGGAGCTGTGTATCCTAGGATGCTGGAGGACTGAAAATTGCTCATTTTTATGTCAGAGTTAACCCTCAACCAAAGGTGGGTAACTCAGGAGTCATATAGCAAGAGTTAACAAACTTTAATATGTGTACGCTCACATTTTAAATGCTCTTAGTATAGTCTAAGTGTAATGTAAATTTAGTCTACGTAATCCCTAACCTGTTCTTTTACTACTCTAGGCTACTTATCTCCATCCTTTTTTTTTGCTTTGTTCATTAGTTCTTAGATGGTCTTGTTCATAAGGACTGAAGTAAAAAAGGCATTGCATACTTCAGCCTTCTCTGCATCATCCATACGGTAAGATACCTGTACTATTCTTTGTCTTCCTCTTATTTCTGAAATACTTGCAGAATGGTTATATCCATTGCCTTTTTCACTGTTTTACTACTCCCACCTCAGTTCATGCTTTGGGCTTCCTGTTTTCTCCAGGCATGATCATGTGATACTCATAACCATACTGCTAGAGAAGAGTATAAATTTCTGCATTTTGTAGGATAGCTTTTTTGAGTTTCAATTTATTGAAATATTCATTGTTTAGTAAGCCAGTCTACTGTGCTTCCTTCTTCTTTCTTCACAGTGGGAAAGATTTGCAATTGTACCTTTTATATGGCCTATTTAAGGTAGAACCAGCTCTCTGATTCCTTTTGCCCTTGGGCTTGCTTCCCAGGGCATCATGACTACCAGTTCCCTGAGTTTGTTAAAATCAGGTCCTAAAGTCTAAAGAGGATCAACTATTTCTAATCAGCTTTGGAGGTAAATGCTATCTGAAGAGGTCTGTAAGCCCTAACAAGCCATTACCTCTTCTCCTGCAGATCAGAACATTAGGCAGTAGTTTTTTAAGATCTCTATCATGGGATGCTAAAAAAGGCCTATTCTTACAGCCCTTATTCACACAAATACACCTTAATCAGATAAGTGCTCCTTTTGATGTATTGGGAATACTGGCCACATCTACACCAAAATGACTGTGCAGTACGGGTGCACATCTACATGTGCATACCTGTACTGCAAAGTAATTATGATGACTTAGCTGACTCAAGCGTAAATTTGATACCTGCATTATGCAGATATCAGATTCATGCTCGATTTAGAGACTGCTCAGTAATGCACATGTAGATGCCTTACTGTGCAGTAACACTGTGTGTGTTGACTGAATTGGGACTAACTTTAGTCCCAAGTCAGTCCACAGACAACATTAATGCACTTTAAGGTCTGCGCATGTAGAAGCCACCCTATTCCTGCTTCCTGTGCAGTAACTTTCTGTGCAATAAATTTAACCTGGAGTTAAATGTATGTCTAGACATACCCACTGAGGTGAGTAAGGCGTAAGTAAGGATTGCTGGAGACTAAATTAATCTGCCCATGTCCTGGTTTCCTTGACTGTGTGTATCTTTATGCTGCAGGTAGGGGTATGATTGCAGGATACTCAGACAGACATAACAGAGCTAAACCAAGAAAAAATGGCAGTAAATGTTGTCACAACTGAGCTTGTAAAGCCTGAGTTGTTGCTACCTTATTGTCATAGGTACTCGAGTTAACTAGATGAAAGCTAGTTTAGGATTGCATGTGCTGTAATTGCACTTCCCAAAAGTAGTTTCCCAGTTTCTCTTACTTCATGCACTCAAAGTATGGAGCTTTCAGAGCACTGTTGGCAATGGCACAATCAGGGAGGCAATTATATGTGTGCAACATAAGAGGGTGTTGCAATGAATAATAATCAGGGCCCAATGAGGCATTTTATATGAGTAAGACATTGTCCCCAGTGTCTTACAATTAAAGAACAATGAATGGAATATATGTTTTGCTGGGAATGAACAGATACAATCTTTCACAGATACCAAGTGGTTTTGAAAAGGTTCCAAAAAGGAATGTCACTCTGGCTCTTATTAAACAAAAAAATAGTCACAGTCTAGAATAGTTGCCTTTAAAAAAAAAAAAAAGAAGAGAAATGCAGAAGACAATTTGGTTTATATAATTGCCACATTATAAATGCATTAATGATGCTTAGAACACTAGGGTTCTCACTCTAATCTAGAGGAGTGCTATTTTTTCCCATTTTCCCCTGTTGATTTCTATGTTGCAAGACTGGTATTAAACCACGGGACTGTAAATGACGCTGAAAACCTTTGCATATGAAATGAAATTAGAAAATCAGTTTAATTAGCAAGAGCAGAGTTATAATCCACTGCATCTCATGTACAATCAGGCAAGGTCTTCACTGGGATTTAAAGGTGAGAGTTCCAATAAAAAACTTTTTTCCATAATGATCTTGGTTCATGCATTATTGGCATGATATATGCTAATAACTCGTATAAATATATACAGCTAGATGAAAGCCTCATATGCTGATTTTCAGCTTGCAGCAATTATTTCTGGTCTAGTTTCTATATAAACTTCAGAATTTTGGTTCATATTGGAGAACTTGACAAAGTGATCTGCAGTAAAGGAAACAAGATATATTTGCTATAATATTTAACAGTCAACAGGATATTGTTCGTGACATGATCTGTAACTATTACTAATGAATATATTAAAATATATAAAGCTAATGATTCAGTTTCCAAGATTTTTTTTTCTTTCTAAAAGGATGATTTCCTAATGCAAGCTGAATTAGAATATCAATTCATCTTTTTGGAATTTGACACTTGTCATCTTAATTATAATAATTTGAAAGGTTTATATATTCTGAAAAGCAGCCCAGAGTATTGCAAATACTAGGAAACTTCTGAGAATTAGCTACTCCAATTTAGCCTATGCTATCCCCAATCCATACTTAAAATATCCCTTTTTTTAAGAATAGGAAGATTTTAAATAGCAATGATATTTATCTTTTCAATTTTCCTAAGCAGTCTGAGGAATTTTTATTTCCCTGTAGATCTGGGGAAAGCTCATGATAACCATCATGCAATTGCATGAAACAAAATGAAACAAACAGTAAGTATATAATATGCAGATCCAGGCTCCTCCTAGTAATAATCACTAGAGCTTTCTTAGGCACACTGTTTTCTCAGTTCACAGGGTGAAATTCATTCCAGTTTAGAGAGCCTGCCTACGGTTTAAGTCATACTGTGTATACTTTACTGGTGTTTTATTTAGACCATGATGACCAGGAGGATACTGCAGGCATACTCCTGAGCATGGCATGGGTATGTGTGTGCTCCAGGCAGCTCACAAACCATCTATACTGCCTAATTTGAAGGCATGTGAGGGCAGACTTTATTTCTTGACAGAACTTCCAGACACATTTTGAAGGCCATACAGACATACAGGATGATTGGGTTGTAACTAGAAAGAAAGCATACCAATAACACTATTAAAAAAAAACCCACAACCCAAAAACAGATGCACAGAAGCAGGCGAGCTTTTCCCTAGAATTTCTCTCTCTCTTTCTCTTTCATAAAATATAAAATCAGCTCTTGTGACTGAATAAAAATGTAAAAATGCTAAAAAGAGTATATGATCTATATACGCTTCCAGAACTCAATGCACATTGGGGTTTGTGGTCTGCACTTGAATGAATAAGTGGCTCTGAGGGGAGTTTGCTAATTTATATTTGTCGAGTTAATGAACAACAGCACCGATATCAGTACATGAGGGACCTCTAAATACCTATTTATATCCTGAAGAGTAGTAGCAGTGCTCATAGTTGTACCCTTTGTCACTTCAGTTTCTCTGCTTTGTTTCTGCCTAGAGAACTAGGGAGTTCTTTTTGGCCATATACATCTTCTTCTAGAAAGGTATGCATGCACACAGGAGCAAATCCATATAGTTTCTTATACATTGCTGATTTAGGTTGTAGAGTCTTAGAAAATTCTGACCTGATAGCCATAGTTTCCAAGATGCATGCCCACAGAATGTACTCAGCTGGCTTGGCTGACATTTGGCTACTGTTGCACTCCAGCTTTCTACTAGTACTTTATAGCTAAATACAGACACCCAAACAGCCCAAGGCAGAATCAATCTAAATTACATGGTTTTCTGTAAGTGGCATAGTTTAGATCAGTAGCAAACATAGCACAGATTCATCCTTTTGGTGGGGAGGAAAAATCTTAGACCAGGTTCTGCCATTTTTAAATCTGTCTGTTTGCTGAACTCCTGTTCTGAGTACAGACTGGTTTCCAATCACTTATACTTGTAAATATGTAATGTCTCTACCTGTTTTGTTTAATAGTTGCTTGATCAGATAACTTCAAGAGTCTAGGTAACTCTTTATCAAATGAGTTGATCAATTCATTTCAACAATCAAGGGAGCTAATTTTGCTTTTGTCAGGCTAGACCTATTATACAGTATGAAGTTACTAGTTTATCATGATCTGATGGTACTCAAATTTCACAGTTACTTTCAATAAAAGATGCACATACAGATAAGAATCTATTATCAGTGCTAATATGTTACCAACATTAGAGGCCATTCTGAAGCCTTTCATTGAATTAATGTATACAGAAAAAAAAATTGATTGTTCAGCAGTTGTGCAGTTGATATTAAGAGTATATTTAGCACAGAGGTGGGCAATTATTGTGGCTGGAGGGCCACTTAATGAATTTTGGGTAGTTGTCAAGTGTTGCATATGCAAAATATTTTGGAAGATTTCATTTTAACAAATTATAGATAAAAAACAAAGCATATACTACAAATCAAACATTTATACATCTCAATTTTATTAAAACATATATATTGTCCTGATTTTTTTTTTTTTTTTTTTTTTTTTTGGAGTAGTGTATATAGTGTGTGGGAGGGTGGATATGAGGAGGGGTGTGGTGTGGGGCTGGGGGGTCTGGGATGGGTATGTGGGTAGGATGTGTACATATGTGTGGGGGGTTGCATGGGGGCTAGGTCCCAGGAGCCAGTGGCGAGGGGGCAGGGGGGGGGACAGGGGGTGCATACAGCAAAGCTCGCCCAAGTGATGCAGACTGCAGGTGCCCCCACAACACTGCATTGGGCTGAGCCCTGCCTGCTGCTTTCTGAGGCAGCCAACACCATGCTCCTGCCTGCTGCCCTGGTCCATCATGCGCAGCTTGCTGAGAGGTGCTGCTCAGCTCCCCGAGAGGTGCTGCTCAGCTCCCCTTGCCTCCTCCTTCTCCTCCTGCCTCTACTGTGCTGCTTCAGGCAGGGAGGAAGCTGCAGCTGGGAAGCTCCTGCCCCAATACTTCAGCTCTAACTCTTGGCTGCCTTCCGCCCGCTTAGCCGCCTTCTGGTGGCTGCTCATTGCACCAAGTGGGAAAATTGGGTGGAAGTTGGCTGGGAGCTGGAGCCATGTGCAGTGGGGCAGGAACCACCGGGCTGCATCTTCCCCCCTGCCTGGGCCAGGTCCAATTATTTGGCAGGATGGATCCAGCCCATGGGCCGTATTTTGTCCACCCCTGACTTGGGCCCTACAGAAATTGCACCAAAGCTGAAACCAGTCATTAAAGGAGATAAATATACCTATTGCAGTGGACAGTTTTTCCTTTAAACATTAGAGACTTCCTTAATATGTTACACAAGTAGTAACTTGTTTGCTTTTGAGGTCTGTGGTCATTTGTCAGTGAAGTGAGTTTCCAGAAAAAATGGAAAATAGCAATACATAAAAATACAAAATCACAAGATATACACATTTAAAAAAGAAATCTAAAAAAGAGTTTCAGAACATGTAATCTAGAAGCACAACTAGAATTGAAATAAAGAGCAAGATGTTAGAAACTCCAAAAAAGGAAAAAAACATTTATGAGTAAATCCCATAAGCCTTTAACATCAATAATCTGAAATTCACACCAATGAAATATATGAGGCCTGTAGAACCTATTGGACGGACCATAGGGAAAAATACATCAAACCAGGACAGATAATCTGCAGTAAAACAAACAAGCAAACAAAAAATGAGGTGGTGTTGGTGCAGGGTGGAAGCTGCTTATGTTAGTCACATAAATAGTTATCATTTCTACATTTTCAGCTCAAGCTACCATTACAGGATAGGTACAGTATGAAAGACGACAAGATAAATAATCATCAAAGAGTTAATTATCATGATAGGATCTATATAGTCTCAGAAGAAAAATGTATTTTAGCAAGGGAAATGAAGTAATTGGAGATGTATTTGATCTTGAAGAAACTTTGTGTGCTGAAGTGGAAGATACAGAATAGATGAGTTGGATCCTCCCAGTAAAACGGTTTGATGAGGAGCCTAAAAATGTGTGTATGACGAGGATCCTCTTCCTCTTCTGTTACTTTTTCTGCAGCTGCTGCTTTAACATCCATAAATGGCAAAGATAAATAGATGATTTTCATATAAACAACCTAATGGCAAAATCTTGAACTTGATTGGAAGTTGCAATGTTGTTTTTTCTGTTAACATTTGCCTAAAATGTTGAATTGAGTATTTAAAGAAATGGTTATACTTTTTCCTGGATTCATTTTTCCAAATATGCTTAAAATCATTCAGATGTTAGTGAAGAAAAAGGATTAAAGTTTAGATCATTTTGAGTAAGTTTGCCTCACTATGATGGTGGATAGATGAGAGAAATGAAGGAAAAGACCTGTGATTAATGTTACTAGAGCCTACTCCTTCCTCCTAGAATTACTAGACAAGTCTGCAGTTGAACTTGCGGATGTCAGCTTAGCTGCCTCAGCCCTCTGAACTCACAAATGACTCCCCTGCTTACTGGAAAACTATTCACCTTATGTTGAAGGACTACCACCACCATTGATGATGACAAAGAAAAACTGTCCTGATGCAGAAAATTAGAGTTTTTAAAACCTTTCTAGGTGTACCCTCTCTAAGCTGCTGAATTTGAGTAGTCCATACACTTCAGTGAGAAACAAATGACACACAAAACAGATTTAAAGCACGTTGCTATTCTACGATAGCAATGTTTGCACTGAGAACAGAGATGATTTTAATCAAAACACAGCACTCGTTTTACAAAACAAGGAACTTTGAAGAGAAGAATGACACTCACAAAATCACCTGAAGGTTTTTTCAGGGACATGCTTACAGCTTATAACAGTACTATTGGTGTCTCAGTGGAAATTTGGCTTGATCTGCCTATAACAAAGAAATAGAAGTACATAAGAACTAAACTGGAATGTTTTTGAATGACAGTATGAATTGTTTTAATTTCTTACCCTATATAACTGATTCCATATACAAAATTGTATACAATGAATTCACAGCATTTGAGGGCTGCCTATACACATGCTGGTTCACATTGTACTTGGAATGCTCCAGCATGGCCTCACCATCATGTCACAGATTTAAAAATGGCCATGGGGGCACTTTATCTGAACCTTGTTGAATGTATGTGGGGGTAGGGTGGGCTTATTATACATGTGACAGTACAGTGTTTTAATTAAACACAACCAAAGAGTCTCATTGACTGATATCCTGACCTTGTTCCTTCTGGTGTAAAATACAAAATTTAAGGTCTACATTTCTATTCTGATTTTATATCTGTGAAAGAGCTTGTCAATGTTCATTGCATCAGAATGGTGGAATATTATGCAAGCAAAATCATATAAGATAAGAAAACAGATACTTTTTTTTATTCAGCATTCAAAAGACTACAGCACCTGTCCAGCCATTTCAACATCAAATTAGTGAAGTTTTAACAAATTTGGCTTGCTGTGTTTAACAGTTAGCAATAAAGTGCTGAAAAAGCAAGGAAAGTGGGTAAAAAAAATAAAAACCAATCCAGATCATGGCAACAAGTCTGTAAGCAAAAGTGATAAATATTGCTGGCTTTGCCTAGTGCATGCATACACAAAGATAACTGAACTCTGTTAGCTACTCTGCCTATGGTCCACAATGAGAATAATCTGTGTATTCTTGGATCAGATTAGATGCAACTATATTATAACTCAAAAAAAAAGTTATAAGGTTTGATTTGGGAATAAGGTGCCCATGTTGCAGCAGTGTCCATTGATCCCATTAAGGGCAAGGTTTCTTGCCTGGTTGGCTTTGTTCTTTTAAGCACGTATCCTTTCATCTTCTATTGAAATAATTCATAGAATTCCCCTATGTTCTCTCAAAATTTCATGATCTAAACACTTTTCTTCTCCCTCTCCTATCTGAACAAGTCTGCTGGAGAGAGCTCATACACTCAAGAGGAGGGCAAAGAAAGCACTTCAAGGACATCCTCAAGGCCAACTTGAAAAAATGCATCATTCATTAGCTCATTGGAGACTATTGTCTAGGATTGTCCTAAATACTGAAAGAATCTGCTGTAAGGATCTCAGTACTTTGAAACCCTATGATGACAACAGGGGACAGAAAAGTGGGACTGGATGACATATACCATGGGCTGGATTTAGTCATGGGATGGGGGTTAAGCACCCCCGATCTACAGCAATTAGAAAAGTACATATCTAAATTGTGCTGCTTATTATAATGGGAATTATAAAAGAGGGAATTGAATCAGAACTGCTTTTGTGTTCAAACTTCTTGATTTAACAGTATTAGATTGCTTAATTTTTTAATTAACTCTAGACAAAGTTATTTCATTCCGTTCACCTAGCTCTCTATCTATACCAATGTTTTTTTCCTTCCAGACTCTGAATTATTGATTTTTTTTTTTTGGTTACTTTAATTACCTTTAAGCAGACCTTTAATCTGTTCTTTTAATGACATTGTTATGAAATAATTGTTACTGCATGTCTCTTAGCTGCTAAGCAGCAAGTCTCCTGACAGGAATGGTAAATGCAACTTTGACATGTACCAGAGTACTACTGATAGTCCAAATTTGCTTCCTAGTTTGGCAGAATTGTTCTAAATGAGTCTAATGGAGTACACATGCCTTTGTGCCAACTGGGGAATGAAAAGCAAATTAAAGCAAAAAAAAGAAAGACATCCAACTTGTCACTTGTAGTAAGTTTGTGAGATAAGCCAGATTTCATCACAGCAAAATTGTTTGTTCATTTTTTCCCTGAAAGTTGACAGCAGACTTTTTTCATGTTGCTTTTGAATTTCAGTAAAGTATGGCTGTACTTCAAAAAGTAACTGGATGACAATGAAACCTTTCCCACCAGATCAACTCCTGAAGCATATTCAGAAACGCATCTAATTACTTTCTGATATTTCACTAATTTATTTTACTGTTAACACTTCAGAGACAAAAGGATATGAGCTAGATGCTATTTTTTGTACACATCATCAACAGAATTTCTCCTGAACTTTCAGTTGTAGGGCCAAAATCTTTTTTTATGTATCCTTGTGCATGGAGATGATATGGTTGAAAAGCTGCAAACAGTGGTATATTAAGATGCAGCATCTTCATTTCAGGTACTGATGTGGGGGGAAAAAAAGAAGAAAAAACTAAACCTGCTTTTACTCTTAAATGACCAAGTTAACTGTTGTAAGGACTGGCAGGCTTAAAAAAATAATTTTTAAAGCAAGCAGTTTGGAACTGGAAATCAATGGACTCCACGATGTCATTTTTATTAAGCCATTTTTCATAGTTGAACTGTATCTTAAGATCAATTTCTAGTCTCTGAGCTTGCACTATGAAACTGCTAAGTGATCAGAGTGGCTTCTGAGTCTTGAAAGGCTGATTCCTTTGAACTAGAGCTTGGTAAAGAGTTTCTAAAAAAAACTCAAACAATTTATTAATCTTTTGGGAAATAGTAATTGTGTTTGTGTGTGTGTGTTTATGTATAAATATTTCCCCTTTTGGCTGTTTGATGGTTCAAATTTAATGATATTTGACCAAACTTTGGATATTTACCATAGTAATTTCTCCGGAGGAACTCAGCAGCTCCAGAAACAGCAAAATCCTAGTATTACTGAAGCCTAATTTATTATTAGTACCACTGTCCTCAGTGGGTGCATCTTCCTAAGACACCATAATGCACAGTATCCTATTCTACTGTGCATTAGCATGTCACAGCAAAAACCACGCTGATGCACAGTAGAATTAGTCTATAGCACATTCAGTGTCCCAAAATACCCATTTGCCTTTGCTACTGTGCATTAGTGTGGGCTAATGTGCCTTTATATAGTACCTCATAGTAGAGGTATTAAACTTAATGCGCAGTAGCAAAGGCACATTAATGCACATGTAGATGCACCCACTGAAGACAGAATTTAATCCCTAATATATTTGATGCTCTTTTTAGGGAGAAATAGTCATTTTCATTGGACTGAAATATCTTGGACTAGGAAATTATTCCTTTTGATATTTGTAGTGACTGGCATGACTAAAATTTTCAATAGACTCCACTATGTTGTTTGACTGATTGACTGTTATTAAGCCCCTTGACTTGGAGCTACTAGTTTCTCATTATGTTTGTAGGATATTAAAAATAACTTGAAAATATGATAATTTAATTATAACTGCGGAATTTAGTTGGAGTGTGACTTCTAAACCTTACCTTTCCATAGAAAACCCATAAAAAACCAGAACCAGCACATTGGCCTATTGCATTGATATAGCTTGAGAAATAATTGGAGGCTTCAAATGTTTGACAATTATTCTTCTTTTCACTTGCGGCATCTCATTCATAGATTTAGCCTCTGTAGTTTAAACTTATGTAGAACTATTTGACATATTCTTATCTATGGTATTTTATACTGTCCTTGCAATACATAGTGTATCGAAAGAATGGAGAATATCTGTGCCCAAAAGCATTTATGAATAGCAGGCTTACTGAACAATAAGCAAAGAGAGTGGATAGTGATTCTGGGGAGTTGATATTTTTAGAGAACTATCTACAAGGACTCCAAGGCCTCTTTCCTGAATTATAACAGCTAGTTTATCATTGTGTATGGATAGCTGACGTTATTTTTCCAAGGTGAATTACTTGTTGACTTGTAGACATTGAAATTCATCCACACTTTTAGCCCACTTAGTTTGGGTGAAATCTCTCTGCAGGTTTTTTTTTTCTATCAGCTTGGAACTAGACTATTTGGAATAATTTGGTATCATCTGCATATTTGGAAATGTCACTGTGCACTTTCATTTCCAGTTCATTGATGAAAATGTTGAACAAAATTGGGTCCAGTGGACATCACTGTAGGATGCCACTTTGGACTCCTCTATATCCTGATTAAGTGACTATTTAGCCCTGCCCTTTGCTAAATAAGTGCTTATCCACTGTACCCTGATTCCTCTCTCAACTTATTGACTGCCAGCTGTTTTGTAGTCATCCTGGTACCAGTCAGTATTCAGAAAGGATGTTGAAAGAGTAGCCTTATTGTTCAGTTCTACATGTTACTTATCACATGTAATGGAAGTAATTATAGAAGTTGATGTAGGATGGTATAACTTTCACGGGGGCCACATATAGTTTACACTGGTTGCTTTTCTTCTTTATTTAAGTTTTCTGACTTAGATTCTACATTAGAATGAATACTGGGCTGATGAATTGCCAAAAATGACTCTGGTGATATAATTCTATCACTTAAATTATTTCTATTTTGTGCAATACATATACTGTCACTTATTATTATGAGAAACTATATTCTTTATTCTTTTACGATGGGTTCTCAATTCACTTGAAACATTATTAAATGTTATTATTAACTTTTCTCCCTTATAAGCTATAGTACCCAGCTAATGTGGTAACTTCAAAAGGGTATTTTTTCTATAAATCTTTGAGAATTCATTGAAGTTGTTTAGAGAGTGAAGGGCCTGCTTCTGATCTCGCCATAAATGTTGAAGTGTAAGATCAGAATCACAATTTAAGTTAATTGACCTGTATATATTTGTTATACTTATTATTTTTGGGGAAAAAAGGGCAAGTAATGATTTCATTTTGTTTCCAAGACCAACTGAAAAAACCAAACAGCGATGAATAGGAAACAAGGAATACTTTTTAAGTTATAGGTACAGGCCAGAAAAGTGACCCTGTGAAATGTCATCTGCATGTTCCACATTATTTATTTCCCATCAAACATTTTATATCAAATGGTTTCAGCTCATAAGGCAAACAAGATTTGCTAGAACAAGATCAATCTGTTCTACCTTGAAATCATGCTGCCTTCTTTGTATAACTCTATAACAAAGATATTAATATGGAGCATAGTACTGCAGAAACAACTGAAACTGTTGATAGGGTGTTTTTTCATCAAAATCTATGATAATTTAAAAGCGATGTTTTTCTGTTGAAAGTAGCCCAATTTTTATAGTCCAGTATTTTTCATTATTCTAAGGCACAAGGACAGTCTTTCAGAGATATTTATGAGCTTATTAAAGTGAAACACTTGCTGTTGGGAAGATCATGTGTTTTACTATCAGTAAAATAAGCGCTACTTTTAAGCTAATTTATAAAGGACAGTAGCAAGTGTCTCAGTTAATCAAGTAACTGAAGGAATATTCAATTATTTATATATGTCAAACTCACAGCCTTATTTTTGTGTAATGACTGGTGCAGAATGATTCCAGTCAAGTACTGTGAAACTTTAAAAATGTCACCACAGAATCTCTGAAGCAACACATAGGTACATCATTTATATAACTGCTCTCACAGTTTCACTTTGGATCTCAAAGTCAAACTAACTGTATACTGGGTACTTTGAAATTATGAGGAGAGTTACTGAGAATCATGTGGTAGTGCTAGCAAGAGGTATAATCAAACTGGTATATCTGTTCATATCTATGAAGAAGTAGTTCCTCATTCCTGGAAGAGCTCTTGTCTATATTTAGATTGTCTTTATTTTCTATATTTCTCTTCCGACATTTTTTTTGCACACTTTGTATGTGGGGACATTAAGAGGGGTAAGGCAGTTGTATTGAAGTATCGACAGATAATTCCTAGCTCTGACTCTTCAGAAGCAGCCCACATTGAATGATTTACCCAGGTTCTAACAGAGATTAGGCACAAAGCAGGGTAGATTTGCAATTTATAAACTAACTAAACCAAAGGACATGATTGAGCACTGGTTTGAATCAGACACAATTGATGCAGGTTAGTTTCAAGGAAAAAAAGCATAATTAAATAATGACAGACAAGGTTCTTTGGGTAAATCTGACATGTTTTGTTAGATCAAGTCAGATAGTTTGGAAAAATTCTTTTTTTGCAAGCTTTTGGGTCTAAATACCCTTCATCAGGCTGAGGAAGCATCTACAGTTGGTCTGTGCTCTTCCTGGATAGAGTGAAGAGTAAAGAAGCCAGAGGCTGGGCTGCATGCAAGAAAGCCAGTAAGTGAAGATGGAAATTGAAGAGTCAGTGGGTGAGAGACAGGTTGGGGAGTGGAGGGAGGGGAATGAATGTAGCTGGTAAACAGTGGAGTTGTATCTGGGGAGTCAGCTGTTAGGTAGAATATAATGTGTCATAAATTCAATGTCTGTATTTAGTCCATAATTTTTTGTATCCAGTAGGTTGATGAAGTGAAATTCATATGCTCATCTGTGAAAGGTGTTGTGTAAATTCCATTTGAGGGTTAGAACTGAGAGATTGGAGAGAGAGTGGTTTTCTTGTGAGAAATGTGCCCCCACAGGTAACTGGGTATTATTGTCTTTGATAGATTTCCAGTGTGCGTCCATTCTGGTACACAGTTGTTGTGTCTCCTACATATTTTCCATCAAGGCATTTGGTGTATTGGATGAGATGCATTATATTTCTGGAGGTACAGCCATATGATCCAGGAATGCTGATGGCTCTGTTGTAGGGTGTAGTAATTGTTGGGGTGGTGGAGATGTGTTGGCAGGTTTTACATTTCTTGTCGCGGCATGGTCTGGATCCATTTGGTTTGTTTTGGGCTGTAGGAAGATTGCTTCTGAAGATGAGGTTAACAAGGTTCAGTGCTTGTTTGAAGGCTTGGATGTGTGGTTCTGGGAAGATCTCTTTAACAATTGGGACTTCGTTTAGTATGGTTTCCAACTGTTTGAGGATTTTCTGTATAGGTTCCAGGGAGGGATGATATGTCATATCCAATGATGTGCGGTTCATCGGGGTTTTTCTTCTGTACTGCAGCAATACTTTACGTGGTATCTGGGTAGGTCTTTCAAAAGTGCAATCTATCTCTGGAGGGGTGTCATTGTTGAGTGAAAGCCTTTTTGAGATTTGTGAGGTGACGATCACAGGTGTTCTCCTCAGTGCAAATTTGGTGGTATTGGAGGGCTTGGCTGTATTACAGCTTTCTTGCTGTGTTTATAGTGATTGCTGGTTCTTTGCAGATATGCATGTTGGTCTGTGGGTTTCTTGTATTTGGGGGGATCTGTATTTTACTATTCTGGATAGTGATCATCATGTCTAAAAAGGAGATGTTGGTACTGGAGTATTCAAGGGATAGTCGGATGGAGGGGTGATGATTGTTGAGTTTCTGATGGAACTCTGTCAGAGATTGTAGATTTTCAGTCCAAATTATGAGAATGTAATCACTATATCTTAAGTATACCAAGGTATTGATGGTGCAATCCTTGAGGAATTCTTCTTCCAGGTGGCTCATAAAAAGTTTGGCATGTTGTGGGGTCATTTTGGTGCTCACAGCTGTGCCCATGTTTTGGAGAAAGTGTTGGTTATTGAAAGTGAAGTTGTGTGTAAGGATGAAGTGTATAAGGTCAGTACTATCTTTCGGTCTGTACTCTGAGTTGTTATCTTTCTCTTGTAGGTATGTAAGACAAGCTTGGATGCCTTCCTGATGTGGGATATTGGTATATAAGATGGTAACATCCACCCTCAGCTCCTCCAACACAGCTCTGAAGGCATTTAGGTGCTCTCCCATTCTGTAGAATAGATTAATATGTTGTGGCATAACCCTGCTGAGAAGGTAGCACCCTGTCCATGAACCTCTGGAAAAGTGCCAGCTGCCCCATGCAATTTGAATGGCATGCTGTGACACTCATAGGGGCCCCAAGGGGCAGCACAAGCTGTTTTCTTCCTGGCCAGCCATACCTTGTCATGCATCCAAAGGTGCATCTCAAGCTGGTCCAGAGAGGTGACACTCCCTCTCTATGCGACTTGGGTCAGGCCGCAGTTGGAGTACTGCGTCCACTACTGGGCGCCGCACTTCAAAAGGGATGTGGCCAGCCTGGAGAGGGTTCAGAGGAGGGCCACCCACTTGGTGAGAGGGCAGCAGGACAGGCCCTACAAGGAGAGACTGAAGGTCCTGAACCTGTTCAGCCTCAGAAAGAGGAGGCCAAGGGGGGACCTGGTGGCTGCCTACAAGCTCATCAGGAGGGATCAACAGCAAATAGGCAGAGACCTTTTCTCCCCAGCACCACCTGGGGTGACGAGGAACAATGGTCATAAGCTGATGGAGAATAGGTTTAGGTAGGAGTTCAGAAGGCAATATTTTACAGTTAGGGTGACCAAAATCTGGAACCAACTTCCCAGGGAAGTGGTCCTCGCCCCCACCTTGGGCATATTCAAGAGGAGGTTGGATGATCACCTGTCTGGGGTCTTGTGAACCCAGCATTCATTCCTGCCTGTGGCAAGGGGTCAGGCTTGATGATCTGTTCAGGTCCCTCCTGACCCTAGCTACTATGATACTATGATGATGGCTAGAGGGTGTTGCTGGGAAGGTGGTCTGTTTTTAAGTTTTTATAGAAAGTCTATTGTGTCTTGGTCAAAACTTGCTCTTTGGGTGACAAGAGGTTTTAGGACTGATTTGATGAAACCTGATATTTCCTCAGTTAGTGTTCCATTGTTGGATATGATAGGTCTGCCAAGGTTCCCTTGTTTATGGATTTTAAGGAGCATGTAAAAAGTCCCTGGGTTAAGTCATGGTGGGGATCAAGGTCTAGTTTTTTCTTGTAGTTCTGATGGAAATTATTTGATGGTAGTTTTGAGTTTAAAGGTGAAAAGGGAAGTAGGATCTTCCTGTAGTTTTCTGTAGTAGTAATTAAATCATGGTAATTCTATCAGCCCCTTTTTATTAAAATGGCATATTGATCCATTATTTTTAAGGTATTCAGTTGTTCTCCCTTTTGTTATCTCTCCAGATACTTCCTGATAGCTGGAAATCAAACTGAAGTTCACTGGTAGAGATGAGTGTTCATTCTGCTGAGGCAACCATGAGTATCAGTGAGAGGTCATTGACATTGTCATTCGACAGTTGTATCCAATAGTATCAGCTTGTTAATCTACTGTAGTTAAATTTTACAAAAGTTTCTTTGCAAATAGGAGAATTATAATGGTCCTTATGATGAACAGTAAAGTCTGCCCTTTTAATTTTGGTTGGTTTATTGAACTGCTGATGTCTCATAAAGGTGTTACCAGTATATGATCAAAGATTCTCCTGTCTCGTTCAATATGTAAGAAGGATCTTATCAGGAAAGTAGAAAAGTTTGTCTAAGCACAGGAGAGTAGATTTCTTAAAGCCCCCCTCATCTTCCACCCACAAATTCTCTGGTCAAAGAATCATTGCTTCAGAACAGCTACAATGATCGTTCAAGCCCTGGAGCCCTACCAACAATTTTCAAGAGTGCAAGACGCTAGCCTTACCTTACTGATACAATGTTTTCCAGTAGAAAGATCAGACATGGAAAGTCTTATAACTCTCCCCCCTACCCTTTGTCTCCCATTCCCTTTGAAAATGATTCTGTTTCGTCTATGCTTGAGTCTTTTAACTGAAACTTTCCTCCTGATTTTTTTTTTTTTTTTTTACAATCAGGTGAGGATGTCAGCATCATCAAGAGAGTTGCAGTAGGTCAGGAGAAAGGCAAGCCCATTTGCAATCTGTAGCAGATTGCTGCAATATTTCAAAAGGAGCACTGGAATGGCAAGTGCCTTGAAAGTGCTTAGAATTGCAGTAGACATTCAGTATCCTTTTCAAAACATAAAACAAGAGCAACCTAATGAAAAATCAGTATTTATACACCTGGGAAAAATAGTTTACGTAGCTTGATTTGTTGTTTAGACTGAATGTGAATTGTAGCCACGTTGTACTAACTTGGTTGTATAATTATTCTTTGTTTTATCTATTGCTTTCTCTGAGAGGATCTCAAAGCCCTTCACAAACATGTTGTCTGTAAAAGAAATGTGATTCTCAAAAATATATGAAGAACTATGGCAGAAGAATGTACTGGAAACATTTAACATTAATTCAATTTCAAAAGACTTCAAATTTTACACCATCTAATTAAGTAAATACAAGAAAACTTCTAATCCCTGACAACAAACCTTCTACCTTTATATTAATTAATTAATAAAAGAAAGCAACCAAAAATAATCAATTAGGTATTACACAAGATTTTGATATTATTTAGTTGATTTCTCATTAGGAATGGGAGTGAATAAAAGTGTGTGTGTGTGTATAAGTCATATTGAACTTTTTTTTCCGCATCAAATAGGGATGACTCAAAAATATTTAAGGGATCTAATAATGTTTAAACCTGTTCCCTAGCTCTCTTTGGGGTTCATGTCACAAAGTAGGCTCAAATCTAAAGTGAGCATTCTGAATTTCTTTTCAATGCACAATAAGTATGTTTCCTTCCATACAAAGGGTCAGCAATACATTTACATAAGTCCACTTAAATCAGCATTTCCCAAGCTGCTGAAAGCAAAATGAAGCACTTTTCAAAAAAGCAGAAGGAATTTTCTTCCTTACCTGCAGCATTGTTAAATACCTATGTATCTTAAGTTGCATATTATTTGTAGAAACAATAAATGAATATCCATGCCCCTGTTCTTCATCTCATTGTCACACTTAAATTATGGAAAATGCCAATATAGATTGTTATAATGAATGTGCTTCCTTTCTCTGCCATGGTTTGATGAGCAGGGAAAATTGAAATGCTGGTACCAATAAGAACCTCCCAAAATGAATGGGCAAGTCAGTGCCTCAGAGCTATTGTTTTAAGCTTTTTGTGAGTTTGGGTAGCTATTATTACATCAGTTAAACTTAAGTGGATGGTGTTTTTGAAGGTTTTTTTTTTTCTCATAAAAGTAACAGCTAGAGATTCATGTTTTACATTTGAAAGTGAAAAGCGAGTTGAAATCTATCTGTACTTCCCCAGCCACTCCTTTGAGTGCCACATTTTCAGTGAGTTTGTGGAATATGAGTGATTTGTATCCTGTGCACTTCAATTATTTTTTACAGGATTGATTTTTACCTCAAATGATGTTTTGGCAATGGCACAGGGTTAAAAAACCCAGAAAAATAGCACCTTCCAAGTCTCCATTTACCAAAATGCTTTCAAATGAAGAAGGTGATTACAAATTCAGTTTTCAGCATTCTGAAATCACCATTAGCTTCACAGAGGGGAATTATCAGCCTTGATTCAGTTAGCTGCAACCTTGTAATGTTAAGTCTTAGATTTTGTTGGAGTTCATGCCTGTTTGATAATTGCTTAATTATTTTATGTTGATTGATTGCATTATCAATACATGCTACACAAGTAGCGACTTCTTTCTTTAATAAGGTTTGCAACTGGGTAAACATACACCCTTTTTAAATATAATGCAATGGATTTTATAGAGTGCTATTTATGAACTCTGATAACAGTGTACAATCTATAAAAAACAAACAAAAAAGGTAAGAGAAGCAAAAGTATGAACAAACACTATCTGAGGGCCAAGCAATAAGAGGGTTTCAGTTTACAATTAAAAATCTTTTGTGACACTGTGCATTGTGACTAATGAGAAAAGGATCTGACCTCAAAGAATTTAGATGAAATGATAGTTAGCAGCTTCTGTTCCAAGAGGTAAATGGAATGAGGAGAGTGATATGAAACTAACAGATCAGCAATATGAGAAACAAGTGTTCTTTTCTGACCTAGGGCGTTAAATGTCACGAGTGCAATCTTAAAATCAATACAAAAATATGACATGGTAATCAATGTAGACACTCCAGCGTAGGAGCAGCTTGCTGGATCAGCCAAAAACTCTCATCTTCCAAATAGCCAGGCTATTCATTTTATTTTAAAATATTATTGTGAGTGACTTACATTTCCTGTATGACAGCACTGGGCAGATATGGGCCCCCACCTGCACCACTAGACTCAATAAGAGTTTTGCCACATCTTTATTTACAACAGTGGGAGTAGAATTGGATCTCTTGTCAGAGCTTTTTCTTCCAATCCAGATCAGAATTACATGCTGATCTGCTTTTATTCCCTTCTATAACAGTGTACTACTGCTGACTTATTAGAAGTCTAAGTAAATAAATAATGTAGGTATGTGGCGTATTTAATGATATTGGGATAAACCCTCAACCATTTTCTAGACTTATAGCTTTATAAGTGACAATCCTGGAATATAGCAAGGAAAATTCATTCAAATTGTCAACTGAAAATGCAACTAAGTAAGAAAGACACCCAGAGAAGAGAGAGAGCTTTAAGTGCTACAGTTCTGGTGAGGTAAAGGGATGGGAGGAAAGAATTACCAGGGATTAAACCATAAAAACTCAAGTGAGCAATAAAAATTAAGGCCAGAATATATCTTTAACTGGGAAGGGAAATATGATAGGTCTTTTTAATTATGTGTCTCCTGTTACTGGGGAGAAGCCATGGGGCAAGACCACAAAGCTAGGACCCTTTAGGTGAGGACTTTTAGAGCCAGAAGGGATGGAGAGTTGGAGCTGTGGGCAAGCTGCAGACCTGCCCTCTTGTAGACTGTGTGTTGTTAACAAGGGCTTCCTGTGAGGGCCTGAGGGGGCAGGGACAGGTGACCAGAAAGCAGGAAGGGCCCAGGGATATAACAATAGGTCTTCAGTCACCAGATAAGAGAGAGGAGGGGCCTGACAGGGAAGCCAGGATTGACTGCCCTCTAGGGGGACAGACACTCTAGAAGCTGGCATCAGGGCCCAGGGACATGCAAGGAGCAGGCCCAAAGACATGTGGATTACTGTGGTGGTAAGCTGCATGTTTTGTTTTGTTTTCTTCCTGTTGTTCTCTCTTGGCCCCAAAGGGGTGAAGTTTTATGTTTGGAATTTTGTTTGGTGGCCCAGAGGGCAGGACAGTTGGTTAAAAGAAAAAAATCTCTGGTAACAACTGATGGAACTATAATGAGCAGTGTGGAGGATGCATAACAGAGAACCAAAACAAAGGACTCTGCTGTATCTGACTTCCAGTTTTGTCAGGAGCACTTATTTGAGACCTGGGACATGCTAGGGCAAAAGAGACTGAGAGGCCACAGACCTGGCCTGAAGGTGGATTCACTGGCTTGCAGAAATAAGGGTTCGAATTTGGGTTTGAGACCCAAAAAGGACGCACATGGTCTTGTTAGCTAGCATAGGGAGAAACCTTGCAGGCAGCAAAGTAGAGGTTGTGGAAGGTGTCCTGGATCCCAATCAGTGGCAATGGTGCAGGTAAGGACAAGCAGTGATACTTGACTTTAAATCCACCCCGCATGCTTGGGGAAGAGGCAAACTTCCCAGATTATTCAACATCAAGATGTGGCAAGTAACATACATTAGCGGGACAGGGGGACTGTAGAGCCAGTTGGGGACAGAAATCTTGGGGTTACTCACCAGTAGCACCCTGTAACAGTCTTATGCAATGTTTTAATCACGGCAGATGAAGTAATACCTTCACCATTAAGCAGCCTTATAAATTATCATGCATACAGAACTGTGTTCTTCACATTTCTTTTTACAGAGTTGTGATCTGGCTTCTATAAGTTAGAAAGGGGGTAGGGCTAGAAGAACCCTATACCTCGAATAACCAAATAATTAAAGTTCAGTTCAGATTTGTGTTTAGTAGTTAATTATTCCCCAGCCCTTCTTTGCCATGCCTCTGCCCCTTCTGCCTCATACTTTACTCTGGAAAACATATTATAATCATACTTTAAATCTCTTGTGAACACAGGACTATATTTGTCTGGCTCCTAAGATATCTTCAGTGAATCCCCTGCACAGTTGCATAGTCTTGTCACAGGAAAAGGAGAATAGAGGGAGCCACTCACTGCTTCTTACATGAGCAAGTCAGGAAAGAGAGTAAGCTAAATCAAGTCATCACTCACATCTACACTCTTTTCAGCACAGATGATTAGACACAAATCAAGGAGTATGTTACATATAGGAGTAAAAGTTTTGACTTAGATTAACATAGTTTAGACAGACCTATAGGCTGTATAAACCTAGAGTGAAAGGACTCTCCTCTATTCTTATAGCATTCAGGAGCTGTGAGGGTGCAGAAAGTACTGTAAATCATCCTAACCTCTGGACTGTAAGATGTGGTACAGCACAAATTCTTACCCTGTGTTTTTCCATAATGAAAATGTAAAACACTGTGGACCAAATTCTCTTTCACTTATTAAGTATGTTAATGGACTTGGGCGTCTATGCATGATTCTAATCCACGTTGCTTGAGTTCTTGACAGACTGATAATGCAAAAGTTGCATGTTTCCTCCCCCTCCTTGCTGCTTTTCTGAGTCCTAAATTAAGAATAGGAAGATGGTGTGATACAAAAGTAGATGCAATCTAAAAGTAGATTTTTAGGCCTTAAAATTAGAATCACACCTGGATTCCTCAGTTCGCTTAGATGTCCAATAAGTGGAATAGTGGGGCCACAAGGTATCGTCTAGTATAGTAAAGAACAAACCAGTTCAAACACTGAAGGAGGCTTCCTGGGGAAATGGTAATCTCCTTCCCTGGAAGCTGGGAATTTTGTTTCATTTTAAGAGAAAGCTAGGCAAGTATCTGTTAGGTATAATCTAGGCAGTCTTGAACCTTCTTCTGAGCAGTAATATAAATTAAATGATCAATTGAAGTCCCTTTCAGTCCTCTTTTTTTTTTACATGCTAAGCCCTCTCCTCAAACTTGACCTGAAGGAGGAATCGTCTTTCATTCAAGCAGCTGTGGAACTGCTTGGTAGGCAGGAGTGGAGCATGTGCATTCAAGTCCACTCCTTACAGCATAAAGATGGGAAGTGAAGAGACTCAAAATGGGGACATATCTAAAATTATTTTTGTTGAATTTATGTTTTTGAAACAGGAGTTCAAACAACTGAAGAGTAAGAACAATATTTTATTGTTTTGAACCTTAATAGTGCAATTGTAATCAATGTTTATATATCCATTTCCTGGGCATTATTAAAAATACAGTTAGACATAGTCCCTGCTCTGAAAACCCAGCATTATAAATAGAAATTATGTAAAAAGGGCGAATTAACCCTCTTTTAGATATTGGAACTGGGGCACAGGGAGATTAATGTTTTGCTCAACATCATAGTGGAATCCTAGGGTTGATAGGGAATCAACCCAGACCTGTTCATTCCACAGTCCATTGCCTTAACTTCATTTTCCCTATCAAAACAAAACTTAATCAATACCATCTTTGTGTCCTTCCCCAACCAACAAGTCTAGTTTTATTCTCTGGTTCTGTCACTTTATTCTATGGCAACGTGGTCTTTTAATACTGTTACATAGCTCAGGAGGTATCAACAGAGACAGAAACAATATGAGGACAAGATTCTGTAAATGACCCATAAAAAATAGAACTAGCTTTACTGAAGAGTCCAGAGTGTCAGAATGTTTATGAAGATAGAAATATTTGATAGTCCTTAACCTTTTTTCTAAAGCCTCAACCATCATCAACAGTTAAATGCAGGAACATTGCTAACACTAGAAAAAGAGATGCACACCAGGCCAAAGTCTGCTTTCATTAACTAATAGCCACATGCCACTGTCTCCTTGGTTCATCTGAATGACATCACAGAGATGGGAAGTGAACAAGTTCAATCACTTGCACATCATTAGTTCAGTAATAGTTTCTTTTTAAAGGTGCCTTAAAGAAGCACTTAATTTAATGTCATATCAAGTGCTATCCATCAACGTGTCCTTGATCACAAGAAAAATTGGGCTTCTTGCATACGGTGCAGCAAACAAAAGGCAGGCCAGATTTCACATTTAAAAATGAGCTGTGTGACAGCAGTAATCATTTTCTCTTCCACATTGATCTGTATGCCAGCAAAGAGTTCCTATTAAGTCTTGAAGAGGAACTGGCAGTTTCTATAGTTCTGAAGGTCCCTGAGAATGCAACAATTCAGTATGTTAAAAACATGTTTGCTTAGTTGAGGTTTTTTTTGTTTGTTTGTTTTAAAAAGGTATTTCAAAACCCTACTTGGTTTTTGTAGTTTCTTTCACATGGAAAGATTGCATTGTATGAGAGACCCTTGCTAATCCTCTTTAAAGGACACACAATAATGAAGATAGACTGGAAGAAAAATCATTACAGAATATTAATTATTGAAACAGGGTTAGATTCAATTCTCTTAAGCACCTAAATGGAATTATTCTGCTAATGCAAAATGAGGGTGCATCTTCCTTATGGTTGCTGCATTTTCATGAAGTCAGAACAAAACTTATTTGATACTAAATCTCTTTATGAATGCATTCAAAAGTTCATATCAACTTGTTGAAGCAAGGGGGCAGGTTGGGCCATGTCCATGCTGGAAGGAGCCTGGGCCATGTCTAGGCTGGGGTGGGAGGGAGATGGTAGTTTCTGGCAGAAGCAAGATCTCCACAGTTTGGGGGTAGAAGGGATAAGGTTAGTCTTTCAGACCCACACCTTCCTGTACAAAAACTGTAGATTCCCACCCCACTTGGACCAGAGACTTCACCCCCACCTCCACTCCTACACAGATACAGTCTGTACAGGTAGGGTTGCAGGGGGATAGGTGGACCAGGAATGGAGCCAGGGTCTCTGGAAATGGGAGGTGGGGAATGGAGTAGGTTGCACCATGTCCGTGTGAGGAGTGGTGGGGCAGCAGGGTGGGCTAGGAATGAGGGGAAGTAGCCCCACCTTTTGGGAGCAGAAAGGGGGAGGGTTGATTTCTAAGACCCTACCCCCTCCTACCATGCCACCAGGACCTGACATCACCCCCACCCTCCAACCTCCCACTGACACAACCTGGTAATCCAGGTAGAGTCTATGAGGGAGTATTAAGAGGATTGGAAACATAGGAGTGGGGCTATGGTTTCTGTGAAAGAGGGTGCAGGTGGGGTTCAATCCCCATTTGTTGTGAGGGGTGTATCCCACTATATGAATGGCAGAACTATGGAGAAGGATCTAGGGGTCTTGGTAGATCACAGATTCAAAAGACAAATGCTGTTTTGGGTGCCTCCCATGGGAGGGAATTTGCATCATTGCACCTTTTCTTTTACTTCAGGGGTGGGGCTTTTCATCTTTGTTTTGTTTCTTTTTCTAAGTCTTTCTCAGAGGTATTGGGTGTTCGCTGCCTCAAAGCCTGGGGATTTTTGACTGGGGTGTATCAGTGCTCCACCTGGGACTTAAAACTAGACCTTCCTGGCTGTGGGGTCTTGCACCTCTGCTCAGGGTCAGACCAATCGCTATATTTGGGGTGAGGAAGGAATTTTATCCCATCGTCTGTGGGGGGTTTTGTCTTCTATCGGGGGGTGGGGGGAAAGAGGGGCACATTGCACTTTACCTGAGATAGCTCAAGCATATATTAACAGCATTTTATGTAGCAGCAGATCATTGGCTGCATGGTCCTCCTGCTTTACCTATGGGAGATCTTGTGTTGTGTCAGGATTGGTGGGAGTTTTACTAAGAGGTTAGATTATGATTTTTTATAGAATGGTTTGGATAGGGATGATACTGCCTCAGGCAGGGAGTTGGACTAGGCGACCTATGGAGATCCTTTCCAGACCTATTTGTGTGTGATTTCTATGAAAAAAATGAAACTCACTGGGTCTATGTAGTACATTTTTCAAAATCTATAACTGAGAAAAATGATTTTAAAATGTATTTATAAAATGATCCAAACAAAAAAAAATTGCCATGGTCACAAATTGGGACTGTTGACTTCATCTACATATTCTAGGCAAATGAACTTAATTGCACACTTTAAGATCCCGGTTCTGCCACCCATACCTATATTATATAGTGGCTTCCCATTTAAACCATGGTGATAATCACAGAATATGTTAAAATTCAGGTAGTTAGCTTTGTTAGTCTAAAGCCAGGGTAGATTTGCACCTTAATAAACACATCTTTATCTGTAAGCAAAAAAGGATTTTATTTTCTGTTAGCATCTTCAAAAGCGGTGTTATTAGAAGTAATGAAGAGTCAGCTTAATATATGCAGTAATAAAAATGCTCCATATTTATATGCAATCTTATTTTTTTAAAGTGTGATTTCTAAAGAAAAGGAGGAGGTGCGAATATTTGTAAAGGTCTCAGATGAATTCCATTATTAAAGTGAATATCTATACCATATGCAATGTGGTGTTGCTGCAAAGTAACATATTACTGTTTTATTCTTTAGAATTTTAAAGTTACATGAATGCGAAATATGATTTCCAGTGTAAAATACTTTGGCTTATACAGTATATGCATCTGTAAGAATGGCTGTTAATTCCCTATTTCCTGAAGAAAGACTTTGTTAGTCCTATGTATTCCTTCACAGATAAGCTATGGTGAGTATGGGACATGCAAGACCTTTTTATGAAATCAGGGGTCTAGTTGATTCTGGAAGCAAGCAGAATAGGTAAAGTGAATTGCTATTCCAAGGCATAGGTTAATGTCTGCTTCTCATTCTGCTTTGCTCCAACATACATTCCAAGGATTCAGATTTTTAATGGGTGGAGAGAGTTTCATGCTGTTTTAGACTGTTTGTTTATTGATGCAAATCTGTGAAGCACCACTGAAGTCAAAATATCTCATTAACTGTTTTGGGGTAACTGGGACCAGGGGATTCCTACTTGCTAAAGGGAGGAGGAGAGGACCATTCTGGAGTCTCTTAACAATACCTGGCACCTGATACCAGTCTCATTCCTATCCCCCCAAACCCGAACATGCACAGAGTAGAGCAGCAGCCTCTGAGTCCTGGAGTTCAAGTTATACAAGTCTGGGATGTATTATTTGGGGATCAAGCCCTGCCAATGAAGCACAATGCTGATCTTGTTATACTTGTAAATAATACAATTTAGAATTGTTAAACTTTTTTTTGTTATAATGTAGGATCAAACATTAGAAAAGGTAGCTTAAAAGAATATGCAAGTCACAACGTCAAACACTAAAAGTTAACAACAGCCAAATTTGTAGTTGTCCATGGAGCCTTAATCCATCCCTCCATGCATATCTTCAAGTGCATGACCATACTACTGTTTTCCCCACTTAGCATATAAGCGGGACAAATATAAACTCGATGAAAGCAGGCAAGTGTAAGTTAATCATTTCCTTGTTGCCTGAGTCTCTAACATGCTTCTGCCTCTCAATTTATATGGAGAATAGCTGCCTGTCATCTTTGTTCTTCATGCTAGTCTGGATCTTCATTTTCTGAAAATCACTGTAGTTCTGCTAAAGTTCATAGAGCTATTCTAATTTACCTCAGCTGGGTGTCTAGCCTTCTAACTTTAATCCATCCTGAATGGTTATTTTTTGAGCACATATTTATCAGTTCTGCAAAGATTATGTTGGAATGCATCCCAGTGACAGTTGTTCTGACTCAATTTAAAATGGTTTTTTGTTCCTCTTGTAAGTGGGACTTAGTAAATGTGGGGCACTTCACTTTGGTCAACTGTTCTGATAGGAAAAGGCTTCTTTGAAGTTCAAAGAGATTTGGAATCTAGCAGTGCATTCTGATATTACCCTTATCGCATATAATGCAGGAATTAAACATAAAAAACATGGTAGAAAAGGTCCATCTTCCCTTGATTTCTAAGTCCTTCATCATGCTTTCCTCTGAAATAGCCATTATTTTCAAAGAAGCAAAGTTTGTGTGGTAATATATTTTTAACGAACCAACTACATAGTTGGGAGAGATGCTAGTCAAGTTTTTCAGGCACAAAATTCTCTAATTATACCCATTATTACCCTAATTACCATAAATTATTTCCTCATTATTACCAAACAAACCTTGTTTTTCTCATGTTCACAGGACCATCATGGTTACAACAATACTTTGACCCTAAAATATTATTTTCAAACAAAGGTTTCTTAACATCTATTGCAATCCAACAGACTGTTGTTCATTTCTAGACAGAGATCTGAAGAGTTTAAATACTCTCCAGGCTTCCTGCCAGCATCTAACTGTGGGTGGAAAAGGTAGATGGAATCAAAAAGTAAACAATATTTCAACCCACTGTGACAGATGCTCAGAGCTTGATAATAAAGACAGCAGGAGTATATTCTGCCTTTTCTTCAGGGATAGAGTGCTGGACAGTTTCCTGTTGATTAAGTCTCTACATTTTTCACTTTCATGTTTAGTCTTGCCACAGCCTTTCCAAGCATTTCCACAGTTCTTTCAAGTGAGGAGTTTGATTTCCAACAGCACTAATATGTTTTTCATAGTGGATGAAAAAGTTTTATCTAAATCTTTAGGTTACGCTAATGAAGAGTTTGGTATCTTCAATATGTGTGGCACATTCATAATCATCTTCCTGTCAATATTTAATTGTGGATCTTGGAGGAGAATCAAAAGGACTGTAGTACAAAAGTGGATCTCTTTTTACTTCACTCCTTCAGAAAAAAGGAAATTCGCCCTGCCTTCTTCTGAAAGATTTTCAGGTCTGTGTCCATATAGAGCCCTTTTAGAAAATCCCACATTTCAATAAAAGTATTTTTTGTAGGAAAGGGTTTTACCATGTCACTGCATGGTGCATGATAGGGTCAGGTTTGGTCCGTTCCCCCCCCCCCCCCCCC
>NW_005842122.1:221521-227960 GCF_000455745.1 Alligator sinensis
ATTTTATTTAGGCAGGAATATTAACATAAAACTAAGACCCTTATTATGAAGTTAATAAATTTGATCTGGAGAGTTATTATGCATACAATCAGTCATGTAATCCATGCTTTTGACAGCAGGCTTGTAACTGGGTGGTTTATCCCCTTAAGAGAAGTAATCCAGCTTGGCTAAGTAGGGGCAGCTATGGAGCATCTACTAATGAAGGGAATGGCTTGCTGGGAGCTAAAAGTCCCAGAAAGCAGAGCCACAAAGAAGGCAGGTCATGCTGAACTATGTGGAAGAAAGACTGTTATGTGAAGGCCAGAGGGGACTCGTCTCAGGGTCTGGCAGAAGACAAGATTGTGTTTATTTGCTTTCTTTATGGAAAGACTTTGTTACTGCTGGGACTTACTGAGAACCTGCTCAGGGAGCGAAAAACTGACTGAAGAAGCCCACAGGTGTAGCAACATGCTTACATGTAGTGGAGAATGCAGGCAGGATCAGCTCTCAGCCAGCAGAATGGATCCTGAGACAGTGTTAAAACGAATGGAGGGGGCTGTCAGCAGCAGCAGCAACAAGCTTTATAACCGCAGCTGCAGCTCCAACAAAAGATATAAGAGGAACAGTATTGTGTTATGATGCTGCTACTGGAGCTGTAACAAGTGCAATCTAGCATGCAGGGGTGGAGCTTCCTAGGGAGGACGCTTAACAGAATGGGGCTAGATGATGGGCCTAAAGCTTTTTTTAGATACTTTTGATGAGAACATAGCCAAGGTAGCCCTATAATAAGTGGACTATTAAGCTAGTGCCCAAACTGACTGGTGGAGCCCAGGCTGCCTATTGGGCCCTAGAAGCTGAGGCTGCATGCAAAAATCTGTTACATCAAAAATCTACCTTTTTAGATCATGTGAGTCTTATGACACCAGATCACAAACCTGGAGGAGGCAGTGTGCCTTGACAACCTGAGAGGCAGAGTTAGAAAGGGGGAAGACACCAGTTGCCTTGAAAGGGGTAGGCCTACCAAAACCTAAACATCAAATATGGGAATGTGACTCATGAACCCTTGAGGAAGGGTGAGTCATCTGGCCCAGAAGCTTTGCCTCACTCCCCAAAGCAAAATGGACAAGCTTAGACCATAGACCCACAGGCACAAGAGGGTCACCACTGGGAGGAAGTATTGGATATGGGGACAGGGGAGCCCTTAGTCTGTTTTTCATGTGTCTACTCTGGTCCCTGGTGCTGAGATTGCTCCCTCATGGACAGCAGTTACATCTTATCTAGAGTCTCTAAGGTCCTGGGACAGTTTCCAAAGCATATGGTGCATGTGCTCCCCAGCCTCATAGAAAATGTCTAAGTTCTGGGCCTTGTGGACTCAGGCTCAGCCTAAATGACTATGCATGAATAACTGGGGGACCTTGACCAATGTTCAATTCGGAACATTTATATGGGACCTTATACAAGGGGATACCTAGCCCTATTCCATTACAAAGATGTGATTGATGTTTGGGAACTACACAGTTACGTTGGTGGTGATAGTGGCTCATTACTTTTTCCACCCAGTTGTAATGGGTTAGGATTGAGGCCTACTAGCCAAGCTGTTGTATTTAAGCAGCAAACAGTAAACCAGGTTGGGAAATACAAGATCACCTCCAAAACTGACTTGAGAACATATTGTTCTTCAATCCAGAAAACTTTTTGGATTTTAATTCATCCCATGCTGGGAATGCCAAAGGGTCAGAAGGAAAGCTCTCTGAATAAAAAGGAGGCCTGGTAAGGAGTCTAGGAAAAGTGTGAGAGTCCATTGCAAGATAAACCTTTGGGTGCCTGCCACTTTAAAGGCTGGAGGCATGCAGCTGCCAGGTGCTTGATCAGGGTAGCCTTTTTAGGACCCTGCACACACAGGCTGGGGCAGCAGTTTGCTGTGAGCAGCCGAGGAGACAACATCTATCTGAGCTGCTTGAAACATCTTGGAGGTAAGGACAGGAGCTATTGGGAGTTTTGGAGGCTCATGGTCCTTGGCATGACCTGAAATGGCACCCTGCCAGGTAAGGGTGGCTCAGCAGGGCTGTTTATGGTGGAGCAGCCACCAAGAAATTCCAAGCCAGTTACCTCCCCAGTAACAGGCAGGTAGGGGCACCTTAACCCCAGCTCCCCAGTCATCAGTGGGTAATTATCAGCCTGTGAGAGAGTGGCCCTAGTGAGAGAGCAGAGAGATGGGCAAGACATGCCTAGACGGAGGCACCTGAGCTCTGCAGGGTGTAGGACACTGAAGGCCCCAGGGTGGGGGTAGTGTTGTGCTGGAGGCCTGCACAGAGTAAGGTGCATGAAGGGTTGTGCATTTGGTGGTGTAAAGGATGGTCTGCACAAGTGGGCTTGAAGGCCTACATTGGGAGTGTGCAGAGTAGGGTCGCTCATGTGGCTTGAAAGACTCCACAAGGGCCAACCCCCAGAAGATTGAGATAGGAAGGATTTTGCCCACTGAGGGGATAGGGACAGAGTCAGCCCAGTGTTTGGCACAAGGATAGGGCCACGTAGAGTACAGGAGCTTGAGCGAACTGAAGGTGCTGCATGTGCCGTGCCAAGGAGTGAGTAGCAAAGCCTGAAGACCCAAGGGGATTGCTCAAAGGAGCAGGGTAGTAGAGAGTGGCCCAGTGATGGGTTGTTACCAAATTTGCCCATTACTTTGGGGTGTGCTCATTTATTAGGGATAGTTTCTAGGGTCTTGGTGATTCTGTCAATGTGCTGCTTGTGTTACTATACGGAGCTGTATTTCTCCCTTCTGCAA
Source organism: Alligator sinensis (assembly GCF_000455745.1). NCBI lineage: Eukaryota > Metazoa > Chordata > Crocodylia > Alligatoridae > Alligator > Alligator sinensis. Next base: position 224,286 of record NW_005842122.1, read on the forward strand.
GCCCTCACCCCCAGTGGAGCTATCTTGCAGGACTCAATCTCAATGGGACTGGGTTCCTCCAGTCACCAAATCAGTCATACACACAAACACACACAAATTAACGTGACACGCCTGACCTGGCCGGGCTGATCAGCATGGACAGGCTGACACCCTCATATGCCAAGAATCAGTTCATAAGAGCAACAAATAAATGCAGTCAGACACAAGCACACAGGTGAACAGAATCCCTCTGAATCCGGCTGGGTGTCCAGCTGACACCCTCATGGGCCAGCATTCAGTTCATAAGGGCACGTCTGAGTCAAACTGGGTCAATCAGCCTGTACAAGCTGATCCCCTTATGTGTTTCAAACTCAGCACGTCCCAATCTTTGGCCTCTTGATGAGCAGACCCCACAATAATTTGGGCTTCACAGGGATCTTTAGCATAGGTAAAAGAAGCGTTGCTGCAGAGCACGGGAGGAAAGAGAAGCAGAGAAGGAAAAATATACCCAATTACTACCAGTTTGACTATAAAAGTTATTTATTGCTAAGCATATGAAATATATAATAGTACTAGTAGTAATAGACATGCAAAAGAAAAACAAACACCAACAATGACAATACTACCCTGGTTTCACTAAGTATTTGGGGAAACTTAGCTCAAGCTTAACTGATACAGTTCAGGTTCAGAAGTTTATGCCTAGAAAGAAGACAGAGAACGCTGGGATCTCACCTAGTCCACGGTACTCAGGCTGCAAAGCTGACAGGCACAGTCCGTAGCACAATCCTTGAAGAGAGAGATGATCTGTTCTTCCAGCGTCCCAAGAACGACAGGGGATGGTGTCAGCACAGGGGTTTTCTTCTTCTCCTTCTTTCCTCCTGCTTCTACTTCTTTTCCTTCCTTTTCCTCTTCTAGCAGCACACACACTTACAGATTTTTATACCCTCAGTTCAGCTGCTTCGAAGCACCCTCAGTAGTGTAAATCATTGTCTTTTCTATTGACAAGGGGTTATCTGGTTTGGACCATCTCAGGAAACTGATTGATAATCAGGAAACACTTAAGATTAGGGAGTAACCCAAATACTTGGGAGCCAGCTTGAAATTCCTATGGGTGGCAGATATACTGATGGGATATCTCATGGTTTCTTCAGGAACAATAGATAGCTTGCAGCATCAGGATTTTGGATTTTTACTTGTTGTGCACAAGCCTCAGCTTAGCATGACTTTTCCAGATCTTACTATAGTCTTTTAACAGACTTAAAACAATTATTGGGGTGCTCATAACCTTTTGTGGAGAGGACTCCCACCAGTCGTCTCGGGAAAGATATGACAACACCTGGGATTAGGGCTCCAGCAGGCTGGATGCTGTGATGAACCCTTAACCATTGTTCAAATGTTGCCCATACCCCCTCTGACTCGGTCTCTTGCCTCAGCATTCCCTAACCCGGCAACCGAGTTTTAGTCAATCAAGTTTAAATAGGCCTCCCATAGTGGGACCGGGGAATGTACGGCCCGAGATGCCTATTAAACTTAGAGCTGTGTGTGTGTGTCTGGGGGGGAAAAGTCCTTAGTAAATCCAGATTAGAACTGGTCTGATAAATGCTGAGCTGGGTGTGTGTGAACATGGGTTGATTAACATTGGAAGCACAGATTCCCCATCATGCAGCGCTCTCCTGCTTCTCTGGTCCCAGAATTCACTGCAGTCTCTGCTTCAGGCTTTCTGTTTTCCATCTCTCATGTAAATGAGACCTAGGGCAGTTGATTCACTCGTCACCCTTATCTGGTGAGGGTCTTAGGTGCGTCTCTCACTGCATCTTAATCAGTTTCGTTTAGGTAGAGGAGGGGAGGGGGGTGAGTCCTTTGTGAGTCAGACAGACTGCATCCTGTACCAGGGTTCCCCAAGAATACAGAGCTGAGACGTAACAATTCCCCCCGTTGATGGGGTGCTTGCGTTGAGCTAGTATCCCCATCACATTCTTGCTCCATGGTACTGGTTCTGGCCTTCTATCCATTGCAATCGTCGCATCAGTCTCTGGATCCAGCAAACTAGTAGCATCAGACTAATTACTAGTATAATTTGAAAACTAATGATTACTACAATGGGGTGAAGCATGACATTTAAAAGACCTGTTGCATTGGGGCTCCACCCAAACAAAACCTCCCACCAGGAGTGATGGCCTGCATTTTTAACTGTAGCTGCTAGCTTAGAGATTTCCTGATTGTGGTGTTGAATCTCGAGTTTGCCATTCTCTCCCAAAGCTTTGAGTCTTTGCAGTTCAGCTCGTAAGGAGGGATGAGTTAATAGTTCCTTAATGGTGATGAGACCCATTCCTAGTAAAATGGGGGACACCTCTTTGTAGAGCTCAGGGTAGGCATTCAAATGTTGTATGGTCCATATAGGTACAGTAAACTTAAGATCACAAGTAACAATAGTGGTTACATTACAGAAACAGCGATTAATATAAGGCACCATAGGTTGAATCCAATATCCATTAATTAATACAATATCACATCTTGTTCTCATGCACACACATGCTTTACCCACATAAACAATAGCAGATTCCCTTTCTTGGATAACATCGAAGGAACAGTGAGACTTGTTTCCAGGTTGTGGAAAAAAACATTCATCATGCTCCTCCAATGCTTGGTCTTCACAGATGTAACCTAAACCTTCTTTTCTTCTGCACCCTTTTACATTTACTGTTTTCCATGCACTATCTTTCTGCCAGGCCCAAGTGTTATGATCCCTGGAGTACATTACTGAGCTATCATCAATTTGTAATCCCAGTGGGACTACTGGGTGGATTGTTCTAATTTCCTTGCCTGCCACAGTTATAAGGAATAACTGCAAGCTTTGCTGGTGGTGATTATATGAAGCATTAACTAATCTCCACCAGGGCTGGAGGGCTAATTCTTCCTCCGTTACATGGGGCCGAATTAGGTTGATTGCTTCCATGGGAATTTGTCCCATCATGGCTTGCCGAATCATTCCCATGATAACATTTTGGGTGAGAGCCTGAGCTTGCTCACACGCTAAAGCCAATGATACATTATTTTGGAAGGACTGTACACCAGACATCATTAACTTTTCATCCCCTTCTATGAGTTTTTCCCACCCAGGAAATACCTTACTTATTAACTGCTGTTCTTCGCTTAACATCTTTAAAGATGCAGTTAATGGAGTTCCCATTTTCCCCATATTTTCAGTGGCATATGACAGTTTATTAGCAAGAACTTCTATATTTGCAGCATCAATTAAGGAGACTCCTGCTCCTACCAGTGCAATTTAATAACTTATGATACAGGTTCCACTTGAGTCCATGATGGCTTACAGAACTGGTAGCGACGCTGTAGGGCCAGGGGGTTGCTTCCACTTTCATAGAATCCATGCATGTGGCACAGGCATTTTATTTCCTGGGCTCCAAATGGCAAACAGTTTCAGAGTTTCAGAGGCATCGCAGGTTCAGAATAGAGTCTGGACATCAGACTCCAGAGACCTATGCACAGCAATGCTTTGGTGCAGCTATGGAATGTCATCATTCGTGTTTGGAGACCTGTGAGGGGACAGAAAAGAGAAAAACAAACTCCCACACTCCCCCCGTATATACTGGGAGAAGCTGTGATCAACATTGCAGGGGAAAAGTGGAACATTAATCTACAAGAGGGTGGCCATAACAAGTTGAGCACTTCTCTGGC
>NW_005842122.1:231810-243407 GCF_000455745.1 Alligator sinensis
TCAGTGCCTCAGTTTACCACTCTGCAGCAACTACTCAACAATTACCACGTGATTAGGGTCACGTGCTGCCAGCCTTCTCCACCAATTTTGTTACCAAATCTGCCCATTACTTTGGAGTGTGCTCATTTATTAGGGATAGTTTCTAGGGTCTTGGTGATTCTGTCAATGTGCTGCTTGTGTTACTATACGGAGCTGTATTTCTCCCTTCTGCAAGCCCTCACCCCCAGTGGAGCTATCTTGCAGGACTCAATCTCAATGGGACTGGGTTCCTCCAGTCACCAAATCAGTCATACACACAAACACACACAAATTAACGTGACACGCCTGACCTGGCCGGGCTGATCAGCATGGACAGGCTGACACCCTCATATGCCAAGAATCAGTTCATAAGAGCAACAATAAAATGCAGTCAGACACAAGCACACAGGTAAACAGAATCCCTCTGAATCCGGCTGGGTGTCCAGCTGACACCCTCATGGGCCAGCATTCAGTTCATAAGGGCACGTCTGAGTCAAACTGGGTCAATCAGCCTGTACAAGCTGATCCCCTTATGTGTTTCAAACTCAGCACGTCCCAATCTTTGGCCTCTTGATGAGCAGACCCCACAATAATTTGGGCTTCACAGGGATCTTTAGCATAGGTAAAAGAAGCGTTGCTGCAGAGCACGGGAGGAAAGAGAAGCAGAGAAGGAAAAATATACCCAATTACTACCAGTTTGACTATAAAAGTTATTTATTGCTAAGCATATGAAATATATAATAGTACTAGTAGTAATAGACATGCAAAAGAAAAACAAACACCAACAATGACAATACTACCCTGGTTTCACTAAGTATTTGGGGAAACTTAGCTCAAGCTTAACTGATACAGTTCAGGTTCAGAAGTTTATGCCTAGAAAGAAGACAGAGAACGCTGGGATCTCACCTAGTCCACGGTACTCAGGCTGCAAAGCTGACAGGCACAGTCTGTAGCACAGTCCTTGAAGGGAGAGATGATCTGTTCTTCCAGCGTCCCAAGAACGACAGGGGATGGTGTCAGCACAGGGGTTTTCTTCTTCTCCTTCTTTCCTCCTGCTTCTACTTCTTTTCCTTCCTTTTCCTCTTCCTGTTCTTCCTCTTGCAGCACACACACTTACAGATTTTTATACCCTCAGTTCAGCTGCTTTGAAGCACCCTCAGTAGTGTAAATCATTGTCTTTTCTATTGACAAGGGGTTATCTGGTTTGGACCATCTCAGGAAACTGATTGATAATCAGGAAACACTTAAGATTAGGGAGTAACCCAAATACTTGGGAGCCAGCTTGAGATTCCTATGGGTGGCAGATATACTGATGGGATATCTCATGGTTTCTTCAGGAACAATAGATAGCTTGCAGCATCAGGATTTTGGATTTTTACTTGTTGTGCACAAGCCTCAGCTTAGCATGACTTTTCCAGATCTTACTATAGTCTTTTAACAGACTTAAAGCAATTATTGGGGTGCTCATAACCTTTTGTGGAGAGGACTCCCACCAGTCGTCTCGGGAAAGATATGACAACACCTGGGATTAGGGCTCCAGCAGGCTGGATGCTGTGATGAACCCTTAACCATTGTTCAAATGTTGCCCATACCCCCTCTGACTCGGTCTCTTGCCTCAGCATTCCCTAACCCGGCAACCGAGTTTTAGTCAATCAAGTTTAAATAGGCCTCCCATAGTGGGACCGGGGAATGTACGGCCCGAGATGCCTATTAAACTTAGAGCTGTGTGTGTGTGTCTGGGGGGGGAAAAGTCCTTAGCAAATCCAGATTAGAACTGGCCTGATAAATGCTGAGCTGGGTCTGTGTGAACATGGGTTGATTAACATTGGAAGCACAGATTCCCCATCATGCAGCGCTCTCCTGCTTCTCTGGTCCCAGAATTCACTGCAGCCTCTGCTTCAGGCTTTCTGTTTTCCATCTCTCATGTAAATGAGACCTAGGGCAGTTGATTCACTCGTCACCCTTATCTGGTGAGGGTCTTAGGTGCGTCTCTCACTGCATCTTAATCAGTTTCGTTTAGGTAGAGGAGGGGAGGGGAGTGAGTAACAGGGTGGTATGCAAGAGGCCCCTGTGGGAGGGAGATGGAGTGCAAGAGGCCTGTGTGAGAGGAGGGTGGAGTGAGTGTGAGTGTGTAAGAGGCCCAACAGTGGAATGAGTTTGCCCTGGCCTGAAATCAGGGAGCAATACAATCTGAATGCCATCTGTGAGGCATAGGGCATAGTGTAGGAAAGGTACAGAGCCATGGATAGTGTCCCCTGGCATCAGGATAGTGAATGGGCAGTGTCCTGCTTAAGATATCATGATGATATTCAAGTCATGGCAGATGAGTCAGAGCAGGCTGCCCTAGACAGGTGGGTGGGCTAGCTCATGACCCAGCCCTAGGAAGACTCCCTGTCATACTCTCACTATGGTCATTTGGTAAGAGTACATGGAAAAATAGTGGATGAACACTAAGATGCCCAGGATCTGACATTGGAATGTAGTAGTGAGGGTCATAGGTGACTGGGAGGACCTGGAGATCCCAGCTTTTGGTGCCTAAATTACACTGGAACCAAGTGTTAAAATTGGTGCACAATATACAAGACCCCTATTTCGGGTCTTGTGAACCCAGCATTCATTCCTGCCTGTGGCAGGGGGTCAGGCTACATGATCTGTTCAGGTCCCTCCTGACCCTAGCTACTATGAAGCTATGAAACTATGAAACTACACTGAGCCAGGAAAAAACTTAGGAGAGTTTGCTGACCTGATTGTTTTGGGGTTTTTTGTTTGGGTTTGGGGGGCAGGGATCTATGAAGAAATTAAGAGGCACTGTTAGTCATGCCCAGAGTGCCTCTGGCTAGTACCTCTTTTGACTGTGTTGGGGTGGACATAGTAGGTCCCTTGGAACTGAACACCAATGGATGCAACTTCATCCTGGTCCTGGTGGACTATGCAATGTACTATCCTGAGGCAGTGGCTATCCACAATACTTCAGCCTAGATAGAGGCTGCCAAATTGTTGAAAATATTATCATGTGTGGGGCTTCCACAAGAGATGCTTATTGCTTAAGGCTGTTGTAAGAGGTATGTTCCTGAGAATCCACTTAGTCTGAACCGTGGTCTACTAGCATCCAATGGATGGGATAGTGAAGAGCTGGGGAGGAAAGTGTGAAACAGAGCCCTCTCACCTAGTGGGCCCCCTCAGTTACCCTGGCTAGCTATTGGGGAGAGGGAGGGTGCTTCTTTCCACTGCCCCAGCTCTGGCCACAGCAAAGCCCAGCTGGTAGCTGCAGGGTGGCAACTGCATCCTGCTACTGTCAAGAGACCTAGATTGGGGCTGGGGAATGGAGCCCAAGCCTCTTGACAGGGGTAGCACAGAGCTCAGCTTTGCTGCAGCCAGAGCTGGTGGCGGGAGGGGACAGAGCTTGGGGGAGAAGCTGTTCAGCAGCCACATGGGAGGCTGATGGAGTTCCCCTGCTAGCTGGTCAGGATTGATGCAGGCATGCTCAAAGGCCCCTCCCCCCCCCCCCCCCACCCCAAGCACCAAAAATCTCCTGGGTGTGATGCCAAAGGGCCCCCCCCCCCCCCCCCCCAATCCAAGAGGCAAACATCTTCTGGGTTGTGGGGTCTGTAACTCATAGCACTTTATGTAAAGCACCATGAGTTAGAGTGCCTCTGCTAAACATCTATAGGCACCCTAAATACAATGTCAAAGTTTGTCGCTTATGTGATGCTCCAGATCTGATGAATTATTGTAGTGACTTGTGAAAGCAAGATATTACCACATATGTCTTGACAAAGGGGTGCTAGAAGATTCCTCTGACATCAAAATCATGGGACAGGATCCATAACATCTTGGTGGCTGCATCAGTTTTGAGCCCCATCCTTTCGTCTCCACAGTGAACTGACAGCTTTCAGCTGGGTAATGTGCTGCTGCCCCATTAAGAATATGTTGCTGCATATCTTGATGGTGTAGTTGTATTTAAGAGTACTTAATGAGTGGGGCATCTCCAGGAGGTCATAATGATGTAATAGGCACTTCAAACTGCAGTTCTTGTGGCCAACCTGATGAAATGAAGACTCAGCTGTGCAAAGACTAGATATTTGGGCTATGGTTTAGGTCAGGGGTTGTCAACAGTGGTATGTGTACCCCTGGGGTATTTGGACCAGTCCAAGGTGATACATATGGGTGGGGAGGGACAGAGCACCACCACCTCCCAGGAGCAGGGCCAGGGTGGGGCAAGGGCAGTGGTGCCCCTCTGTGGGGTGAGGAAGCTTGCACGCAGTGGCTGCTGCTGCCACACACCACCCCAGTGAGATTCCTTGCCCTGCAGAGGGGTGCTACTGCCCTCACCTCAGGCTGGATGCCCACCTGCATGCTTTCCCCACATCTCTGGTCCATGTCCTGCCATGCGCTACTCCGCCCCCCAACCCCGCTTGGCATCCGGCCATACTCTACCCCCCACGCACCACTTGACATGTGGCCATGCACTACCCCGCCTTGCTCAGCATTTGGCTGTGTGCTACCCCTTCCTCCTGCTCGGTATTCAGTGTGCACTACCCTCTCCTGCTCAGTGTCTGGCTCCCAGGCGTACTTAGAATAAAAAATGTTGAACACCCCTGCTTTAGGTAGTAGAGAGATCAGGCATCTTATTGATGATGTAAAAGCCTTAGTGGAAGCTCCAGTGCCCAAGTTAAAAATATAGTTGAAATCTTTCATTAACCTGGCCAGTTATTATCAGCTTTTTATTCCATGTTTCTTGTCCATAACCACCCCTCTGATGGACAAACTACATAATAAGGCACCCTGGGACCCTGGTGTGCACCCTGGTGTGTGCAGTGGACCCTAGTCTGTGCAGGGGCACTTGGAAAAATTGAAAGAATGAATTGTTCCAGTATTTTGCAGTCTGGACTTTGAACACTGGTTCAAAGACTGATGCCTGAGTGAGGCATTGGAGCCATTATTTCACAGGACTTTGAAGATGAAGAATACCCACTCCTCTATGTAAGCTAGAAGTTTCTATCCCAGGAACAAAACTACTTGGTCATTGAGAAAACAATGCCTAACAATACAGTTGGTGGTTGAAGCTCTCTGGTATTATCTCCTGGGTGGTCCCCCTTCACCCTTGTTACCTATAATGCTCCTCTAACCTGGTTGAAGGCAATGCAGGACACAAAACTCGAGACTCATGCACTTGTACCTGGCTTGCAGCCTTATGCTTTCTAAATGTGCTATTGACCTGAAACTACACAAACGCAGACTTCTCCTGAGAAGGGGGTGGGAGTTAAATTAGAAAGTGTGTGTCTCCAACTCCACTTTTGGGGAAGGTGTATAACATGCTATCCTGTCCTCTTAAAGGGGTCATACAGCTGAACAGTGGCAGCTGTGAAAAGACTGCTAATGAGGGAATGGCTTGTTGTGTGGAAGAAACAGGCTTCACTCTTATTGTTTGGTCACAAAGTTGTCAGAGACCTTTATTTACAAGCAGCTGCTGGGGAGAGCACCGGAGAGACAGAACTTTCTCTTATCAGTCCCGCATGCCCTCCCCCAACAGACAATTGAAGCAAGCCTTTTATATGTTTCAATTCAGGTTACATGACACAAGATATAACAAGTCAAAGAAAAACTGGTTTGAACCAGAAAGTTGCAAAAGGGCATAGACTGTGGTTTGACCTATTGACCTCATAGGTCTACTCAGCTCAACAAGGGAAAAAGGGTGGGAGAAAGAGCAGATTGCAAAATAGGCGGGGAAAAAGCAATCATTAGCAAATAATGCACTAACTCAAGAAGTCAGCAGAAATTAAGGCCTGGGGTTTTCTTCTTCCACAGTTGGGAGTTAAAACCCCCAGAAAGTAGAATCACTGGTAGCGTGTCTATATGTGTCATTAGGGGCAGCAACAAACTGTGGAGCTTATTGCTCCATAGATTTTTGCCTAAGGAAGCTCTTGGGTACATGTCTGGGTGCATGTCCAGACCACAGCAAATTGACTTGCGTCACAGCAGCTCCAGTGACAGGGGCCTTGGGAGGTCAACCTGCCCACCTAGGGCTGCTTCGACTGGGTTCAGTGGGCTGTGGCTGCGGCACAGGGGTGCTTAAGTGTACGGCTAGCCAGCAGGCAGCCCTGGCACTGAAGCACCATTATGTCCCATCCAACTGGTCTACACAAGCACTGCTGCACATGAGAAAAACTGCAGCAGGGTAGTACTTGTTTTAAGTACAACCCTGCTTCAGAGTTTATTAATTTCATGTACCCTAGTAGGGGAACATGTGTAGATGCCAAGATTTTTACAATTAGTTTACTGCTTATAAAACATCTCATGTAGATGTGCCCAGAGAGTAAAAAACACGGGAGAAGCAGTGGTGGGCTGGACTGTTGAACTGCATGGAGGACAAGACTGCTTTGTGATGGCCAGAGCCACAGGGGACACCTCAGTATCTGGAACAGGACAACAAGGGATTTTTTTTTTTATTTGCTTCCTTTTTTAAAATACTTTGTTTATTGCTGGGCCTGCTAAGTGACAGCTCAAGAAGCAGAAGTCAGGCCAGAAACTTTTTTTAATGCTGGGGCTTGCAGGGGAATTGCCTACGGAGCAGAAGTCTGCCTGAAGAAGTCCACATGCATGGCAACCCTTGTACAGAACCACTGGGTATTAAGACAGAAAATGACTTATGCAAAAATGTTCCATTCAAAAAATGGTGCTTGTTTTATTTATTTATTTATTTATTTATTTATTTATTTAGGGTCTTGAATTATTTCCAACTTTTGTTTTCATTTACCTAGCATGTTTGCACTCCATGCCAAAGTTGGAAGGCATAGTAAAATAGAGAAATGTCTTTATATTGTACTCTGATACAGGAAAAATCATATTAGTTGCCATTTTTTTTCTCAACATTACATTGTGAAAACTACAGTTTGTTTTATAGCACATCTCTGCTTTGAGCAAAAATTCTCCCTGTTTTTACTTGATAGCCATAGAAGTCCAACACCAGCAGAATTATTGACACTGAGAGAGAAAAAAATATGGCTTGGGTTGGGGTCTTTATGCCTAGTCTACTATAAAACTTTTATCTTATGCCTCTGCATTTAAGAGGTCTTGTGGGAACAATGTGAAAGGGTTTGGATACATAGATTCATGACTTTGTGATTCTATCAACCATTCTTTGTCTATGCCATGAGCATACCCTTACCAGGAAAATGAGATTCGTTTGCATCTTGGTTCAGGGTTTGTCAGAACAGTGGATACTTTAATCAGTGTCATTCTAGAACTTGGTTCAAAGTGAAGTTATTTTATGAAATACAGTTTTATTTAGAACTGATCAGAAACTGTAATGTCATTTCTGCAGGTATCTGATATTTGAAAATGTATATTTCCCAGCAGCTGGGAATCCAAGAGTCCTGGAGGAGACACCAGCAATTGTGGCATGACCCAGCCAGAGATACTTGGATGCTAGGAGTGAGAGGTGTGCCCTCAAAGAAATAGTGTTCCTTTATTATTATTATTATTATTATTATTATTTCTTTTTAGTAAGCATTGGCCTGAGGGTATGGGGGGTTCAGGAAAGGGAGAGGTTCTTTTTTTTAGATAAGGTAGCAGCCTGCAACTTTTGTTGGAATTCTTTGGGTGGACTGGGAGTGTGGATGCAAGGGGAGTGTGGAAGCCACAGTAAGGTGCCAGTGAGGTGCAAGCAGGGATAAAACCCCTGTTCCAGGCAGGGCAGACACCAGAGAGAGGATGGAATCTGTGGAGGGCTGGAGCTCCTTAGCTGGGTCCTGGCAGAGTGGGCTTGCAGTAGATAGAGCCCAGCTAGAGAAAAAGGGGTGGAGGCCAGGCTGAGGAGTGGGTGAAACCCCAAGAGGTGTTTGCAGCCAGTGACCAATTTAGCATTAGTGAAGTGAGAAGCCTCCTAAATATGATGTTGGACAACACACATGAGACATGGCCATCACTGTGGGGGAAGCAGCAGGTCATTATTAACACACTCAAAATGGGAGTGTGGAAGAAGCTCAAAATGGGAGGGTGATCTGGTCAAGGACAACTTCCCTCCTCCCCCACTAGCTCCTTTCGAGTGGAAGGTAGCATGCAAATCTGGGAGATCACGTACTGCACTGGGCACCTGGAAGTGGCCAGACTTGGTCTCATTGGCAGTTTCCAATCTTTAAGAACTTTACGTTAAGAGCAAATCATGGCAGGAAAGATTGGAGGTAGGGAATAGGCTGGGAAATCCCAGAGACAGCCTGATATGATCGCAAGCAGACATTACACACTGACTGACCAGTGTGGGCCTGCTACAATTGCTCTAATGATACCTAGTCATGATAGTAATATTAAAAGCATTAGATAGCTTTATGAAATAAAATAACCGCTGTATGATTTCATTAAAAAGTATAATACTGAATATTATTGGGAGAGTTTATATTGCTAACATAGAAGAAACCTTTTTTATTAGAAGTTTCTGGAGCAATGTATAATGGATTTTATGTCAGCATAATATAAATGGAAAGAACTATAAACAGTACTCAAACTGAAGACAGCAGTGTTTACCCTTCATGTCACTTAACATCTCAGTAATTACATTTAATTGTGAAAGTATTATCCTTCCACACTGACTGCATATTTTAAGGGAAAGATGCTTACAAATTCACTCTGATAGTTGTACTTGTAGAAAGGAATTAAGGTGCACATCAAAACAAACTCTAAAGATAAAAGGAAAACATTAAATCAAAAAAGGTGAATGTGTCTAGAATGATTTAGATAGTAAGGTTTTATATCTGCTGGTAGGTTTGTACTGAGTATTCAAATATAGCTGCTTTCCCTGTTTCAGGATTGTTTCTATGTTGTGTTTGTATGCACTGTTTCTGTTATACATTTACTTTGATACAGACAGATGTTACAGAAGGTAGTACTGATGATTCTTGTAGGTGGTTATATTCCCTTTCTATAAATACTGCCTTTTCATAACACTAGGTAAGGGGCCACTGCCCAACTGAAGATGTTAAAGGGGCAATATTTTATTCTGTAGCCTTTTATGCCTCTATAAATACCATTTAATTAGCTAGGTGAAAATTCCTCTGGGTCTTCCGGAGCAACTCCATCCCAACTTCTGGGAAAGCAGATACAACTGGTTGAAAGTGGTCATACCTAGAAAGTTATTAATTGATTCCTGTTGGAAGAATAGCAGTAAAAAAAGTCAAAGTTTAGAATGTAGGTTAGAACAGTGCAAAGTCTGCTCCAACATATGGTGGGGCTCACACCAAGAACTGCACATGCAAGGGTTGCATAAAGTCCTTTTTGCACCATTGTGCTATCTTTTAAAATCCTGTACCAAACAGAGAGTCTGTATCTTGAAATTCTGAACTCCCAACTGAGCACTTAATCATTCATTGGAGCAAAAGCTTAGATGGTTTTGCAGTACAGTGATTTTAATGTCACTGGGTTCTTCCTGTTTGTGTTGCCTGGCGGAGTTGGCTTCACCACAGTGGTAGGCAAGTGGGCAGCTAGGGTTGCCAACTCTGACTGAAGCTATTCCAGGAGATTTTTTTTCCCCAACATGACGTACTGTTAGCTAAATAGCTAATGTAATGTACATCTCCCAGATTGCTTTCAATAGTCACCAGGAGATTGTGCCAATTCCAGTAGACTCCCAGCCAATCCAGGTGGGTTGGCAACTGTATGGGCAGCTGAACACACACTAGCTTTATCCCCCTTCACTTTCCATAATTATAAAATCATTAGCGTCTTCACAGATGTCAATGGAATTGCACCACCAAAAAAATGAATCAAGTCATCTTATTCCAGATCAAATAGATATAAGTGAGATGGAGCTTCGGCACCTGTTCTGCTTAGTTTTCAGTGTTTCAGAAGAAAAATTGGTCAGAAAGATGGTAGACCCAGTCAGTTGGTGATTCCTCTACAGTAGCATAATCCCAGGATGTAACATGGGTATATCCAGTTCCATACCACTGAATGCTGTTACATGGCATAATCATAAATGAATCTCAGGATTAGGAGCATAATCAAAACGTAGTGCCATAGTGTTCAGAAAGGCATTATAATTAAAATTAGATAGGTGAATGTTTAGCATGCTTTCTTATCATTTGGAGGCAAAAGCAATTTCCTTGTTGAAGTGTGGAGTCTGTCACAGACACTAGAAATGTGTGGCTATTAGGTTCAGTTATGAAACATCCAATACTTGGAATTTACTCAATTTAAGACTTTGCTTTCAGGCTGGTACACTTAATGAACCTATTCTTCTAATTGTTTTGTTTTGGTTATTGAGGGCAGTGTTTATTTCTGGAATATAATTAATAATTCTTGCAGAACTGGTTAAAGGACCCTTTGAAAACTATTGTCTTTAGCCCTTCATTTTGTGAGGGCCAAAATTCAATCAAAACACATTTTTAAAGTGAGTAAAGATTATACTGGCATATCTATTAAAGTGTGTTTAATGATTAACTTTCATTTAACATCTGTCTAAAGTATAACATCAAAAATTGAATAACTTATCATGTAATTACATTAGAGCCCAAGTAATGTAGAATATTAATTAAAAATTAATAAGGAATTCATAAGAAGAAAATTTAGAAGGCATTCTTTGGTTACTCAGTTAATAAGGTGGCTACTTTGAGAAAGTAATCTGCTGAACTGCAAATTACCAGTTGCTGGATCTGATAAATACCTGAAATATTTAGGTTTCATTGACATTCTGAGAAGTTATGAGCTACCTTTTGAAATATAGGCCATCTATACACATGCTCCAGGTTGAAGCATGGGGGAGAGGGGCTTTAATTACGTTCTACAAGCTTTAGTTGAAGTGCCCCCGCTGATACTTTGGAGCATGGGGAGGCTGAATATACGTGACATGGAGGCTGCTGGAGTGTGCTAATTAGCACGCTCTAGTAGACTTGATTAGTCAACTCTTCTCTGATGCCTGCTAATTAGCATGCGTCAGAACAAAGCTCTGTCATGTGTGTAGGTACCCATAGATATTAATGACAGAGATGTGCTTATTCTATGAGACACAGTTCTTCTCCCATTCTCCTGTACTCTATTAGCTGTATTGTAAAACTGGTGTACATGAGTGTGCGGGCTGGGAGCGATCCGGTCCCTTTTTCGCGCCTCGCGGGCTGTGGTCAGCAGCCCGGGCACGCTGGGTCGGAGAAAACAGGCGACACACTAGAATTAGGCACGGACGTGTAATGGTTGATTCAAGATTGTTAAATACACCGAAGATGGTCACGGTGTAGGCTAGACAGTTTCCCAGGCACAGCTCCGCTTAAATCCTCATTTGAGGACTCAGACAATATTCGGATCTCTCCCACGGAGTTGTCGAGGCTCCATGGATCCTTTTGCACGCAGGGAGAGGGATACGTCGAGGATTAGGCGGCGATGGGGAGAGGCTCTTAGTAGTTGATCAGGCTATCAGTCGGTCCGAGATTTAGGTAGAAGTCCACGAGGTAGTCATGGACTCCTTGCCAGAATTCTCTCGGATTTCTCCCGGAATTCTTGGAATTGGGGTTCTCAGGATCCTCCTGAGATTCTCGGAGATCTCCGACTTGGGCGGAAACCACTCAAGCTTTTTATATGGCTAGCAAGCCAGT
>NW_005842122.1:244073-245937 GCF_000455745.1 Alligator sinensis
CTGTAGGAGAAATCCAAACATGTATCGCTCTTCTGGTGTTCTCTGTGGCAATGATGGAAGATCGGATTCATGATGTCGTGTGCCTTGAATCTCGGTCGGGTGTCGACGGTCCCAATCAATAGATAATCTTGGCTCCATCAGGATACGCAGTCGTGACAACTGATGAAGGAGAATGCTTACGGGTTGGTTCACCATTGGGTTGAGCAGAATCCAAAGGATGACGATGTTCTTTCGCCCATAAATTTCAAGACAACTATCTAGGCTCTGAACAGTTACTGGAACAGTTCCAGGGTCTCATAGATGACGATGAGGCCATGGTCTTATTCGCTGGAGTGATGTCAGTCCCAGCGCACATGCCCTAGGGTTCCAGGCACAGTACGAGACTCCGATGATTGCTAGCGTGAGATGTCCTGCGCCGGTATGTTCTGGTCGTCCTTCATGCCATACATGGGCCTTTTGACCGATCAGTCCTGCAACAAGTGCTGGCAGTGGAATAGGCCAGTGAACGTTGACCGCTATCATGTTGATGTCAGTGACATGTCCTCTACTCCACGAAGATTGTCTGACTAAGAAGCTTGCTTCTAGCAGGTTGGATCCAAGTTCCACGACTAAACGTCCCAAACATACAGCTAGAGTCTCTTCAGGCTGGATTCTTGATTCTCTACACAAATCCTGCAATTCAGTTCTGGTGTGAGCACAGTAGGCAGTAGCAACTCGTTTAGTCGTTGTTGTAGGCTGAACTGCCGCTGCGGGAGTCACTGCTGCTGTTACTGCTTCAGGCAGGAGGGGCGGATGCACGCCTCCGCTTGACTCTCTCTTTCATTGGCAGGGAGGCGTGGTCGGCAGAGGCGTCGCCGCGTCGCTAGGCGGGGTTGCTGGAGACGACGCTGCGTCGATGGGCGGGGTCGCTGACCGAACTCTCGCGGGTTCCTCCGAAGCTCCACCCTTCTTTTCCGGTTCTTCCATGCGGTCTCCCTCTTGCTCGGCGCCATCTTGAACTGGCGTTTCAGGATCCCTTCTCTCAGCCGCTTCTTTGACCGCCTGAACAGCCATACGCAGCTGGGCCTTTAAACTTAAATTCTTGTTCATTAAATCAGCAATTGTATGGAATGTTGCACTTAATTCTCCCCCCTTGTCGTACCGCGGGGCCACCCTCTCATCTGCAGCACGTTCCTCCGTCTCCAGATCTTCGCGGAGCTCAGATGGAAGCTCGCCAAGGGCTCGAATTATAATACAAATGGTGGGAACTCTTTGCACCGTGCATCTCTATGCTGCAAAGAAGAAATGCACACTGCAAAGAAAGCTACAAATTGGCGGGAAAATAATTCAGTGGTGCCAAAGCACACACAAAACAAAAATCACACCCTTGGGTTGTGACAATGAGAAGAAAATTGCCTGGATGAAATTAGGATCTGAATATGAATCTAAAATTCTTAGATCTCAAATTATTCCTGAACTTTAGGACTTTTTAAATTAATCTTCAAACAATGACATGGGGAGACTATAATCAACTTAATGGCTCTGTGCATGTATTTTAATAAATACATGTATAGGACTGGAACTGCAAAAGGCCTTGTGTAGATGAAATGAGAGGCATGTGTGCACAACACCTTTAAGCAGGCTAACTGCTTTTGCACCACTTTAATGGTGCATGCCTTGGCAGCATATTGCACATTCATTCTAGCTGCTGTAGGAAATTGGGCAGCGTAATGTGCCTTAAATAACTTGGGGCCATGGAGCAAAGCACCAGGCTCCATACAGCTCCACAGCTCTGCAAGAAGCCCTGTACGTAGCCTGGCAGAAGCCTGGGAAAACAGGTTCCATCTAAGAAAAGTGGTAAGCCTGATATATATATATATATATA
>NW_005842122.1:245947-282175 GCF_000455745.1 Alligator sinensis
GGCTCAGGATCCACGGGTGGAGACAGTTTTTCTTCCCCACCAATCAGGAGTAGGCAGAAGAACGGCAGGTTTCTGAGCCAGGGACGAGGTCAAAGAGAGGATCTGAGAGGGAACTAACCCCTCGGGCTTCCTCCAGAGTGAATAAAAGCCTGTGTGCTGAGCACACGGGTGGCTTTTGGTGAGGGACAATGATGACAATGGGGCTTGTGAAGAGCTGGTATAGCTGACCAGTGGGGCAGAGCAGTTGCCCCAGAAGTGTCCAGAGGATGCCTCCAAACAGTGAGCAGCAAGCGGCTGCACCCCAGCCCCAGTGTGGAGGGAGCTGCAATGTCAGTGTGCAGATTGGTGCATGGAGTCTCTGAGACCAGACAGGACCCTAGCAGTTGCATGAGCCAGTGTGGTTTCCCAACCCTGCATGAGGCTGGAGCTGGGCCATCAGTGCACAGATCAGTGCACAGGGCCATATTGCTGATGGGACACCGTGGCTGTATGAGGCAGTGTAGGTCCCCATTCCTGCCCGAGGCAGGAGCCCCTTTGATTTACAGGGTGATATACAGGGCTGAGAGTGGGCTGACAGGCCCCAGTGGCTGCACAGGGCAGTAGCTGCACAGGGCAGCTTGGGCCTTCCTGCCACGTGTGGTCACCAGAGAGACAACCACCCCAGTGAGGGAGGACACCCCACCTCAAACCAGTGTACAAGTACCCTCTGACATCCTGTGAATTGGAACAGGGGTACCTTCCGCATACCACCTGGGTCATAGTGTTGCCCTAAGGGGTCAGGCCAAAGCTCAGGATCTCAATATTGTGATGTTAGACAAGAGGGTGTGGTGTACAATTGCACATGCACACATAAAAATCAATTAAGCACACATACACTCACTAGGTTCATACAACCTACACCCCTACACCACTACTAGATACACACACATTCAAAATAACCAGTTTAGGTTCATGCACACCTATCACCAGTTTAAGCCCATACATGCTACACACACCAAATTCAGACAGAATCATTTACCAGTTACCAACACCTCCACATCCAATACACATACATAGATTACTAATTCATATACCACACAACACAATGATATCTATATATGTATATATATGTGTATTCACTAATTCACACACATACCACCCACCTACACATACACAGGTGAGTTTGTAAGCTGGGTGTTGTGATGTGTATGTATGTATGTACGTGCTTGATGTACCTGGGATACCTGGGGAAATGTTAAGGTAAGAAAGTAGAAGTGTAGGGAGTTGAAGTTTCTGGGAGTGAAAGTCACTGGGACCAGGATTAGAACTGGTAGACTAGAGGGGCCTGGGCTGAAGAACTGAGGCTCGGGGGTAACTTCAAGTTAATTGATCTTTAGACAACGCCCAACGCCTGCAGAATAGGGAAGCATGCCGGCACAGAGGCGGGGGAGCTTAAAAGGTAGGTGGGGAGAGGGGAAAATGGGACTAAGGGAAAGTGTGGGTGTTAAAGAAGGTCTCTGGGTGTGGGGAGCCAGAGGATGGCTCCAGGGCAGCTAGAGAAGCTGCAGGGAGTGAGGGTAGGTTCTGGGAGCTGGAGAAAACTGCAAGACAGCCACAAGGAGCTGGAAAGCTGGGGGGGACGTGCTACAGAAGGTGCGGGAGAAGCCTGAAAACAGAGAGACGGACAGCAGAAAATCACAGGAAAAGCAGCAGGAGAGACTGAAAGGTGGCAGGGTAGTGGGAAAGCAGAGAAAGGCAGCAGAAAGTCACAGGGAAAACACAGTAGATGGCATGGGAGGCTGAAAGGCAGTAGGGACAGCAAGAAAGCAAGGAGAGGCTGAGAGGTGGCAGAAAAGGGGAGACGGAATAGGGAGGAGATTGGGAAACTAGCGGGGGGGGGGCTGGAGCTGAGAGAGAGAGAGAAAATGAGGCTGTAATTTAAGATAGGGAAGAGACTGGGATTCAGTAAAACACGACCCAACTCGGGGTTGCAAATGACAGTGGTTTTGTTTAACAGGGGAGATGGTGACACAATGTCTTATTGGTTCCCTTGCGTGCACACACACACACACACACACACACACACACACCCACACACACACACACACACACAATGGCAGCAGGGGTTAGAGAGGCTTGGTGCAGGGGCTGAAGTCCCCTGAAGTCCAGGAGGAGAGAGAGAGACAAAGAGAGAGAGTCCAAATTGTAGGAGAAGGTGTGCAGGTAATATCTACCTATCCAGGGTGGACAGGGGTCCTTGTCCAGTAGGTGTCCAGAGGGGGGTCACTGTCAGGGCCTCTGGGTGGATAGGTGGTGTGGCATGGTGCTGGTCCAGATGGAGAGGGCATAGGGATGGAAATGGCGTTCCCACTGGGTCTGTCTTCACTGCCCCTTTTTATAGGGGCAGCCCTTGTGTGACCCTAATGACAGGAGGCATGCCCAGGCAAGGGTCAGCCCCTGGTGTACTGAGCATGTGTGCTCCATGCAGGGATGTGCAGTTTTGAGTGCCTGTGATGGTGGGGTACAATGGTAGAGTTGTTGGTTCTGCAGGGTCTTTTGTCTTTCAAATGCTGGGTTCTTGTCTCTGTTCTTGAGTGAGGTCCATGGTTCCTGGATGAATCAATGCAAGGTGATGGCCCAGTCATTATAGGCCATTCAGTAGAGGCCTGCTACCATTGTATTTCAATCATTCCCAATCACTCTCATTCATCCAGGAATCAATTTACATGGGAGGGGTACAATGAATCATATTATTGCAACACAGGATGCCCAAGCAGAGGACACAAGATGGAGGCTTGACACATAAAATGGAAATTTGACATGACTTTGTTTCACTTACAAACACAGGCCTAAACCATACAATATCCATATAAAACAATAAAAATCAATACAAAAATGATAATAATACAATACACAACAGTAAGAATCAATACAAACCTAATAATTATACAATATAAAGCAGCGGATATCCAAAACCAAAAACTTGCTACCAAAATAAAAATGTTAAAGCTTATCCTAAGTCTGAGCTCACTTATACTTATCTATAGGGAATAGAGAGGGAGAGAAAAAGTCAGAAATGGTTGGGGAAGGGGAGGGAATGCATTTTAAAATGAATAAAAAAAGAAAAACTGAGGGTTTTGCTACAATAGCAGTATAGCATAACATGCTTCCCTTATGCTTCTGCAAATTTCTGAGTTACCAAACTTGCCTGGAAATCAGACCTCAGAAAAATAGGACCCTTTCAAAAAAATAAGCATTTGTAAAAATTGAAAAATGAAGCACTGAACTATTTATGAATAAAAGATATATATATATATGAGTTTTATTGGAAGATCATTTAGAAAATGTTAATCTGTTCTACAAATACATCATTTAAACATAATTTTACAAAGTCTAGACATATCATTAGCTCTCTCTTACCAGAAATCCAGAAAAAGGTGTGGGCACGATGTTCCTTTAACTTGATTTTTCATGTCCTGCTGCCAAATCCTGTGGGTTTTCTGTTTGTTTTTTTTCCTGACTGCTGAAAGGGTGGGATATTAGATCTCTTTTGAGACTAATATTAATGTCATCCTTCCCTTGTAAGAATTAGATTACTATTCTAAATGTTTTCAATTTAACATTTTTTGAAAAGTAAATGGCCAGAATTATCACAAACAAAAAGAATTCTTATGAAAAATGACATGGCATTTGCACATTATTGAAGATACTATTTGATATTTTTAGGTATCCATCACTCAGTCTTCCAAAGCTCATTTTTCAATGCTTAGCAAAAATTATTGGGAACGTTATAGTTTTGTCAAATATTTAAATGCTAAGGGTATTTTTTTCATGGAAGTAAGAAGTATTCAGGGAAGCACACAGAGAAGCCCTGTGAATAGAGCTCAGAAAGTGATCTCTTGGGTCAGGCTAAAAAACCCTCAGCTTTATTTCAAAGTAAAACTTTGATAGATCCAGACTCAAACCTTCCATGGTAGTTTAAAATGCATACCTATACAATCTAGACAAATCTGCCTGTACATTCACCTTTTGGTTTTCCTACTCCTACCTTCAGAAGTATATGTATTAAAGCAAGCACACATTTTCTAAGTGATAATCCTGAGAACTAAAATTATCCTTATTCACAGATTTTTGCCATCCTGTTTTCGTGTTAATGACTTAAGAAGTGACAGTTAGTGATTATGGTCTGTTTTCTTAGAGTGAGAGTCTCTTTACCTATTTGGAAGGTAGAGTGGAGTGCTGTCACTGTCACAGTAATGTCATCTTTAAATTTTGACACAGTAGCTGAATGAAACCATGTATCATTCATTGCTTCTAAATCTTTTGTCTCATCTGAGAGCAAAAGTGCTGAAATACCATAATACTTTTCTTTCCAAAAAATAGCAAATTACAATATTAAATAATAGATTTTCAAAACAATATTGTAGATTTGAGATATGGGTATTTTAGGTATGTGTGAAGTTTTCTGGGTGTTCATCCAAAATAGAACTTACAAACTTCAGTTTTTTTACAGAGTTTAAGACAAAAGACCATTATTTAGAGTCAGACCTCTTCAAAATTTGACTCTATTACCCTATCTTAAGCCCAATAATTTTCGTTAGACCAAAGCATTTCAGTCTTTATGAAACTAAACTCTTTGTTTGATTTACATGCCACCCTGCCCAAGAGAAGCCCAGGACAGCTTACAATAAGAGAACAGAATAGCTTATGAAACAGGAGAATAAACAAAAGAACAAAGTGACTAGAATATCTCTACCTAGCTTTATTTGATAAATGCTTGCTGAAATAAGAAGATCTTCCAAAAGATGTCCAGACTTGGGCACTGGCAAGCCACAAACAGGAGGGAGTTCTAGAACTGTGGAGAGACTACTGAGAAAGACTTCCAATACTTTTTCTGAAGTAGAATTGGTGCATTAATGGTACTTGCAGGAGGTTGCTTTTGGCCAATCTTGAGCATTGAGATGGGGTATGAAGGAGAAAGCAGTCCCTTTCATATGTGGAGTCCGGACATTTTAGAGCCTTATAGGCCAAAGCTAGCACCTTGAACTGAGCCTGCAAAGTGATTGGGAGCCACCTGTATGCTACAGTCAGGGAATCAAAATTTAGGATTACCTTATTTCTAGTTTCAAAAAAGAGGACACCTGTTGGGGAGACACCTCACTCCCAATCAACACCCCTCCGGCCCTGCCAGTGCCCTTCACTCCCAACCTGCATCCCCCCATCCATGCTGCTGCCCCTCATTCCTGATCCACAGTCCTTTACCACCCCAGGCTATGATGCAGCTCCTCAGTCCCAGCCATAAACCCCCCCCAATCCCTGCTGCTGACCCTCCCTCCTGACCCACAGACCTCTGTCTCTGGTGGTGCCCCTCAATCTCAACCCACTGTCCCTCACTCCCAGTCCATGTGGGTGTCCCTCACTCCTGATTCACAGCCCCTGCTCCCTCATCCCTGCTGGAGGGGGTTCCCAACTGGACCAGAGCACAGCAACTCTGATTTGTGTGGGAGGCAGTGGAGCAAGTCATGCCCCTGTGGCACCCAGCACTGCACCAGGTGTCCCCATGTCCCCCTAGGACAGAGTCTCTTGGCTGGCCCAGGCCTGCAAGCAAGGGCATCAACCCTAGTGTTGCTGGCCCAGCCACAGAACTCCCCACTGCCTCAGAGGCCTCCCCCCCACCCCATCTCCTCCCGACACTGGAGGGGAAGTTGCCTGCCCCATATTTTTAAATAGAGCAGCTATTTGGACCCACTCTAATTAAAACACTGGCAGTGTCTTGTGTATTCAGTGTCCCAGGTTGCAAAATAGCAGTGGAGGTGCTTTAACAAAGCTCATTCAGATGAGTTTTAATTTAAGTGTTCCTGCCACCATTTTGAAATGTGGAACACTGAATACACAAGACACTGCAGCACACTGGAGTGTTCTAATTAGAGTGCTCCAGGAGACTCAATTAATCGAGACTGCTCCAACGCATTCTAATCAGAACAAGTCATAGCACATGTAAAAGTGTCCTCAGGTTATATTTGGTCAATTGAACAACAGAGGAAATAAATCCTTTCCGTCCCTGTAGGTGATAGAATAAAACAGTCCAGTGAGAGATTTGGTTCTAGCAAATACAGAACTACACGTGTTATGAGTAACCAGAAGGCAATGCAGAACTGCTTTTTTTTCCTCCATGTCCCAAAAGGAAAATAAATTAAGTGAGGAATTCATAGATTCACAAACCTGAATACCAGAAATGACCACCACAACTATGCACATTAGCATGTGCAGATGAGAGAATTTCTCCCAGAGGCTGGGTTAAAGCATGCTCTTGAAAGAAACAAAATATTCACTTTAAAGACTGAAAGTCAATACACCACCTTCCCTGGTAAATTGCTTCTAGAGTTAATTACTCCCGCTGCTAACAAATAGCATATTAATTTAGGGTAAACTTCTGTAAATTCAGCCTAAAGCCGTTGAGTATCATTGTTTCTTTGTCAGCAATATTGAAAAGCTACCCCCCACTATCATCAGATATATATTCAGTGTGTAAGCATATAGATAAAGCAATCAAGCCTAATTGCAGCCTTTTCTTCAATAAGCCAAATAAGCCAAATAAGCTCCTTTTATGTTTTAGCCCCTAGATCATTTTTAGCCCTCCTTTGAATGCCTACATTCACCTTGAAGCATGGATACCAAAATTGGGTGCGTCATATTTACTACTCTTCACCACTTCCATCTACAAGGTATGATCATTTACCTACTTCTACTTGATATTTCTCTTCTTCTACATCTAAAGTCTGATCACATCAACTACTCTTGCTACACCATGGCTTCGAGTACTCATGCTGCAATAGTTTTTTACAATTTTTTCTTCATTTTTCTTTATTCTTTTTATTCCTAGTTACTGCTCTCAAAGCTGGAATGTCCCACCTTGTTGGTGTAGCCTGCTTATTCTCATTCTCAGGTTTATTGTCTTTCAGTAGCTATATTAAAATGATTTTTTTCTAGATTTAATCAGCAATTCAGATCAACAGAACCTTATCATCATTATTTACTTCCCCACTAATATTTGTGGCTGCATATAAGCATTTCAGCTAGAAGTTTGCCCCCTAACCTAAGATAAATCTAAGGTAGAGGGAGGGCTGGACAAAATGGAAGGTTTCAGGGGATTTGGAGGGGATAGTGAAGTCTTTGGGGGATTAGGGGAATCAGGGGGGCTAGTAGGTCCACAGTGGTGTTGATGGAGTCCAGGAGGGTTTGTCAGAATTGGGGGACCTAGTGGGATCCATGGGGTGGGAGGGAGATTGCGGGTTAGTGGGCCTGCCAAGGAGGTTGGCAAGACTAGGGGGACTTGAAAAATTGGAGAGACTTCCTGATACCACCAGACCTCCCCCTCCAGTGCTGCCAAACTGACCCCTTCCTCCAAACTGCTCTCAGGTCTGGTTTTATCAGTGTTAACCAGCGCTGGAAGCCTGAAGTAAATTGGGGTGGTAGAGAGGTGGATGAATTATGGGATTTAGCACCTTCATGGGTGGTGGGGGTTTGTGGGATCAGGAGGGCTCTCTGCCTCCCTGGGACCAAGGGCTATTTGTAGCTCCCTGACCCCCTCCACCACCAGACAAACAACCGCCCCCCCAGCAAACCAATCCCCTATCCTGCCTTCCCACTTTACTACTTCCATTGGCTCCCAGCACTGGTGAATGTTAGTAAAACTGGCACTAGGACTAGCTTGGAATATTGTATGGGGAGGGGTTGGCAGACTTGATTGGGGGCGCTGGCTGGTCTGTGGGAGGTAGCAGGGGGTCTCCATCTGGAGGTGGGGAAAAGTGCTGGGGATGGGCTAAAAAAAAGCCTGGTGGTAGAGAGGGGGTGCTGGGAAAAGCACAGCTGGGGCCAATGCATGTTTTTCTTCCAGCCCCAGGGCTGCATTGTGATTCATGTACACAAGTTCAGTTAGATGAGTCTAGCTGTACCCAGTCTTGCTTGGTGCACCTCTGAGGTACATTTAAATTAGATCAGTTTGACTATTTTGGGGGACCAAACTAACCTTCCTGGAATTTCTGCAAAGTTTGCATTTGGATCAGCCTAACTAGGCAGCTAAGAGAAGGTCCACACGTGGGTGAACCAAGTTAGATCAGGTGGCCATATTTAACAAAATGTAACCTCCCCAAATGTCTGTATGTACCCTGTAATTCAGATCAGTAGTAATCTGTCCTCATTATTTGCTTCCTTACTAATCTGTGTCAACCTTTTGTGGGCTCAGTCAGCATTAGTTACAGGATAAGGGACTAAGTCTCATTTTAGGGCACATTTTCTGGCTTAAGAGAAATTATGGTCTTGTGGTATAAGTGATGGGGTTGGGCTTGGAAATTCTGTATTTTAGTAACATATTTTCCATAGGCTTTCTGCATGAGTTTAGGTAGCTCATTGAAATTCACTGGGCTTCAGTTCTTCATTTATGTTTTACTATCTATAACTTTTGTAGACTACAGACAGTCTGCCTTATAGAGATGTTGTGCAGATAAATGAATTGATTTGTGTGTGTGTATATGTGTTCATCTGTTACCATGATGAAATGTATGTCCTTAGGCTCCACAATGTACTTAAATGAGTAGAATTAGCCATGTGAATATTTCCATAAAAGGCAGTAACACTGGTCACATAGGTAAATCAGAGTAAAAGTTTAAGTTCCTTGTTTGAGTGAAAGTCTAAATTGCCAAGGTGTAAAGAGCAAGTTTTTCACCCTGGGAAAAATTTTCCCCATGACTGGAGGGGGAAGGGGTGGGAATCAGTCTTACCTACCCGAGGTCCTCTCTGGCAGGTACTGGTGCCTAGTGGTCTGCTCAGCTTTTGTTCTTGCTGCAATGCAGTCATATAAAATCTCTGCACCCAGCTTCTGCTACTAGGGCTATAGCATGGCATGGTGTCATCGACTCCTCAGGGACCTTTCATACTGTCACCCCCTCTGAGTGGGCACCCAGGTATGGTGGTCTGCTCACTTACCTCTTGTTACATTATTGTACAAATCTCTACAAATCTAGATTGTCTGCATAATGACTCAGGATACTGGTGAGTTAAGATTAGTGGTGCTCTTTTTGAATAACCTATATTTTTTTTTTTAGGGTGTGAGACACAAAAAAGCATTCCCTTTATTAGGTTTTGCAGTCTAAACCTGCTATCGGGGAAGTACAGTAGCTTTTCAGAGGAACCAGTGAAAAACTCACTTCAAAACTTGTTTATCATCTGTACAGTTAAAAGAACACAATCAAATAAAGAAATAAAAAAGAATCAAATGAGATTTATAGGAAACTGAAAATAATATTTAGGTCTACACAGCAAAGAACATCATGTTACTAGGAAGAAGAATGGAAGTGTTTTCTTCCTATATGTAGGAATATGCAAATGTGTGTGCGAGCATGTGCATGCGCGCGCACGCGCGCGCGCACACACACACACACACACACACACACACACACAGAGTCCAGAAGATGAATTCAATAATTCAGAACTAACCAGTGAGCAAAAATGTATCCAGGCAGGAGGCTCTTTCATTATAGTTATCAGGCTGCAAAGATCATCACTTTCATTCAAATAAGAAACAGTTTGACTTAAATTGCAAATTCTTTCAGAACAGAAATTCTGCATGATTTGTACCCAGAAACCTCAAACCTTAATTTTTTTTTAATAATAATCAATAATTCCTCTCCAATAATGTCAATATTAACTATCATCTATACAATACTGTATAAAGTCCTGGATATCAAAAACCACAAGACCCTGGAGTCTATGTTCCTGGGACAATCAAATTGACCATGAACCATACAATTGCCATAGAATTTCTTAGCAGCCAGTAGGAAGCCTGCCAATTGTTTTTCAAGGTTTCCAAAACCCAAGATGTTTGAAAGCATATGTTTTGGGTTCAATGAATTAACACTTTTTACTGAAGCTGTTTTGTCATAAGATTTTTCATGAGCCTTTATTTTTAGACCAGAATGAAAAAAGATGGCAAAAGTTTCTGTTAGGTAATTTTTCTTAGAAAATGTGGTCAAAATCATTATCCATGAGAATAATTCAGATTTCATAACCCTCTCTCTCCTCATACGCACCTGTACACTTCTGACTTATATACAGAACAGTTCCTTCTGCCTTATACCAGTGCTAGCTGGTTCAGAGGCATACCCTGAACATCTTCTAAAGATGATTGTAAATATGTCTTTCTGTTAGGCAAATCAACACAGGGAACTTAGTATGTGCAGGTACAAGCATTTCAGTGTTTCTCTAGAGAGTATGAGACACTAGTCTTTGCTGTGGCACTTGATCATAGTCTTAGAAGACAGCACTTGAAGGCATTTTGATGGAACTGAATCCTTATTAGAGCTACAGAACATTTGATCTAAAAAATAAACAAACAAACAAACAAAAAATTTCTAAACAAAAAAATAGAATAAAAAATACAAATAAATAGGAACACAGGCAATACAAAAAAATAGGAACAAAGAAAATAGGCTGCAGTAAATGAAGAGAGAGAGGCCTCATTAAATTTATTTTAAAAGAACTCTTTTCTTATAAACTCTTGAGATGGTCCTGTATGCTTTCTCTAGATAGCCCAATTTTACAACCCGTTAGCTGACTCAGCAAAAGCCAGGAAACATTAGATTAGACTGTACTCCCAAATTCCCACTGCTGGATCCTATTAAAAGAAGATACTAGGAAATTTTGCAAATCATCTAGCCATAAAAGATGAGATTTTTTTTCTTTTGTTTTTTTTAAAGAATATAGTTATCTGCCTCCTAACAAAATTGTGGGTGGGGCAGGAAGAAGGCAACAAAAAGTTATAGTCTAAAGTTATACTTAATGAAAATTGCAATTGCTTCCTGTGGCGGGGCACTGTGGGTGCCTGCTACTTTAACACCTGAGCCAAGCAGCCAGCAGGTGCTTGATTGAGGCAGCCATTTTAGATCCCTGGCTGCCTATATAAACAGCTCAGTTCCCTGTTGGCTGGGAAGGCAGCAATACTGTCTGGTTGTGAGGCTTTGTATATCATCCTGGAGGTAAAGGCAGGAGCTGAAGGGGATGGTTAGGAGGCTTCTGGTCCTGGGCATGACCTAACCTGAACCCTGCTGGGAATGGGTGGCCTGGTGGGGCTGTCAGTGGCGTGGGAGCCCCCAGGAAATGCCAGGCCAGTTATCACCCCAGTGAAAGGCAGGTAGGGGCACCTTAACACTAGCCCTCACCTTTGGGTGGGTTAAGTAACACCAGAGGTAGTTTGGGGCCAGGCACGGCTGTGGCCACCTAAGCCCTGTGTGGGGAACAAGATCCCAAGAGATCCTAAGGAGGGAGAGAGGGGCCAGGCATGGCTACAGCCTCCTGAGCCCACTGGGGAGCAAAGCCCCATGCCTCCAAGTGAGGGGGCAGTGTGGAGCCCCAGTGAGGGGGGCAGAAATAAGGACACCAGTAAAAGGATAGCCCCAGGTGAGGGGAACAGAGGTGTGGAGCCCTAAGTGAAGGGATGGGAACACCGTGGTGAGGGGTGGCCTCAGAAAGGGGTGGAGATGAAGAGCCCCAGTGGGAAGGGAAGGAAAACCAGAGGGCTGAGTGCCCAGTATGTTTGCATATATAGTTGCCCCCAGAAGGGGCTAGAGCAAGCTTAGACCCGGTCAGGTAATTGGCTGGCCACTACCCTGGTGAGGGTTGCGGGATAGGCCCAAAAGATGGTACGTCTGCCATCCAAGGGATGGACTAGCTAAGCCTATGGCCTAAGGGGCCCACTCCAAGAGGAAGCAAGGCAGTATAAGTTGTTGACGTGAGAAAGAGACCCTGTGAGAGAGGGTGGAATATGAGACGCCCTAGTCAGAGGAAGGTGGTATGAATGTTTGTGTGACTGAGGCCTGACGGCACAGCCTAGGCTTGCTCTGACTGTAGGCCGGGAGCACTATAACTTCTGGATGCCATCTGTGAGGCATGGACTGTGGTGTAGGGGAGGTACAGAGCTGCACATAGTGCCCCCTGGCATCAGGGCATAAAATGGGCAGCCTCCCACCTTAATTATCATCATATTAGTTAACAACAAGGCATGGCAGGTGAGTCAGGTGGGTGGTGTGCCCAAAGGCAAATGAGGAACCTAGCACTGTGGCTAGGTGGGGAGCCCACTTTGCCACACTCCCAAATTTTGTGAATACTGAATTTTGAAATTTTTTAGTTTTGACCATATTTGTATGCATTGTGGACTGGACCAAATGTATATATATATATATATATATATATATATATATATATATGCAAAGACGTGTGAATATTCACATATTTCAAATTTGAAATTTGCATACAAATATAAATGCATGTGTGTATTTCTATACAGACAGTCCTTGGACTTATGACACAATTGGTTCCTGAAAACTGCGTCTTAAGTCGAAACATTGTAACTTGGAACCAATTTCCTCATAAGAAACAATGTTATAAATG
Organism: Alligator sinensis; assembly: GCF_000455745.1. Taxonomy (NCBI): domain Eukaryota; kingdom Metazoa; phylum Chordata; order Crocodylia; family Alligatoridae; genus Alligator; species Alligator sinensis. Next base: position 258,371 of record NW_005842122.1, read on the forward strand.
GGGGATTGGTTCCTGAACCAAGGCCCAATACCCTGTTTTCACCAAAAATACCCCAGAATTTTGTACTCGATCAATTACAGATGAGTAATATATCTACATTAATGTATTTATATTGTAAATAGCAATCATATTGATTTGGAAGGACTTATTTGAGGTGACTTTGCTGGACTTTTTGAAAGGCTCTTGGTTGGACTTTTTGAAGGGTTCTTGGCTGGAGTCTTCTCAGGGGTCTTGGCTGCAGGGTTTTCTGGAGTCTTGTCTGCTTTCTTAAAGAAAGTGTCCAAGGAAGTTTGGACAGATTTCCTCCAGGGAGATAAGCGATGCAGCAAACTTATTTGCTGGCATCGCATCTCATCTGATCAAGCATTGTGAGTCGAAACTGACATCATAAAGTTGAAACAGTGTGTCAATTTATAAACGTTGTAAGTGCGAAATGTTGTAACTTGAAACATTGGAAGTCAAGGACTGTGTGTATATCTATAGCTATATCTATATATATTTTCAAAGCAGAAGTGCTAGATCATGTTCAGAAGTGCTTTCTAATAGGGGAAGGGAAATAGTGCCATGTGACTTTATCTAATGAATAAGATCAAGAAACAGACCAACTTTTAAATATAAGCTATCAAATACTGCTAATTAATTCTTGTTCGTTATTGATATAGGAGAAAAATCTAAACTAATTAATTAGTAAAAATAAATTAAAAGGACAACTTTCATGTTACTATTATTAAAAACAAACAACCCCAAAAGCTGCTTGTGGATAACTTTCAAACAAAACAAAAAGGTTATTGTCACTTATTCATTTGGACCTATGATTAGTTCCACTTAATTTTGTATGGCCATAGAGCAGGAGACCTATGGATTTGATTGCATAACACTCAACAATCTAATCTTATGGAGCCCCCAAAAATGAGCCAAAAATGGGTGCCTTGACTGAGGTCTCTATAGAGACGTAAATAGTTGGGCCAATTTTTCATGTATGCTAAGCATTCAGCATCTCCCAAGACGGTCATTAGGATTGCTGGGATATGAACTTGTTTAAAAATAAACTCAGTATTATAGATGTGCAACAGTAAAGGCTTTGTTCTAGGAATTGTGCCTTACTGCCCTCTTGTGTGATTGGGGGCAAGTACATTTAGGTTGGGATGCCTAAAACTTAGGCACCCAATTCCAGGAATGGAATTCATAAACCAGAGCTATTCTTTTCTGCAGAGTAGGATTCTTGGATGCTTAGGAATGGGTTTCACAATATTGAGTGTGCTGAGTGGGTGTGTATGTAAGCCTGTAAACACGAAGCCTGAAAAGAAGACTTGTTTCTTGAAACCCATCTTTCTTCTAGACAGTTAGCTTTCACCATACAGCTTCGAGTTAGGTGCCTACATGATACTGGGATTCACAGCCTTAAAGCCACACCTGCAGTTAAGTGGCCAAATCATCATTGAGAGTGATGATGGTGCCCACCTTTTGCATAATAACCTAGTTGTTAGAATGCTCAACCAGGTCTTCAATGTTCTGATGCAGTGTTTTAAATACTTTCCTATTGTGCAAAAGAGGCACTTTGGTACCACCATGATCATCCATGTTTCTGAATGAAAGGCAGTATTCAGGAAGTATTCAGTTCTGTTACTCAGTGTGAGATACATTCCAAACATGCTTACTGAATCAGGTTTGCCATAGGTCTTAGGTATGGGGAAGATCTGGTTTGTGTATCCTAAGCAAGCTGAAGTAGCACTTTGTTACCTAGGTTCTCAACTCAGGTGAGATGGTGGCACTTCTGGATGTTTGCAGTAGCTGAATTTTACGTGTGAGTCATTTTTTTGAAAGAAAAAAATATGGAGTCTTGGGCAGCTAAGGATAGCCAATGTTTCTCTAAATCACTACTGTGAACTTCATCCATGTATATTCTACATGGATTCCATTCTAGGCACCTATGTTTCTTTGTGAATCTCACTCTTCATTTCTGTTTCAGCTCCCTAGCTGTGAAGTGAAGATGATAGTACTTCCCTACTTGGGGGCGGGGGGGTTGTAAGAATAAGTACGTTGAGATTGTGAAGTGTTGACAAAAGCTATATATGTACAATAAATATGCTAGTATAGATGTAAAAGCCAACCTTGAGGCATTACACTTAAAACCTTGGCCTTGGATTTTAGTGTGAACATTGCATTTTCATATAACAAAATGTCAAAACCTATTATTTCATAAATGATTATTTATTTCTCCATACCCTTATTCATTAAAATGGCAGCATATTTCTTTCAATCTTCAGTGAGTTTAATAGTTCCATCAAGTTTGTATTGAAAACACCAGTAAACAGAAATACAACAAAAAATAAAGGAGGAAATGGAACCATGAAGGAAAAGATGAAAACAATCAGAAAAGAGTGTAGTTTCTCTCTTGCATATCTGCAGTTTGTTACCCACTGTTTTCTCTTGCTATAATTCTGAGTCTTCTGTTAGTCATCAAGGTACCTTTTTCCCTGCCATAGTCTTACAAGTTGTTTCAGCCTTTTAAAAAAATGTATTATTTGATGTATTTTCCTGTTGGGGAAGCTGTTGCAAGCTGACAATAGTCTTTGCTTTTGGTCTTCGTTTCTCCACCTAGTGTCATTTACTGAGATAGAACTTTTTAAGTACAAGCTAGTTTATTTAATCTCTTTTTTTTAATTAAGATGATGATATTGCCACCACAGTGATTAAGACCATGACTACCTTGCCAGCTCTGACTTGGTGCTACAAAGCTGGCAAGTAGGGGCATGGCTAGGAGCTATCTATTCTGCCTGTGGCTTTCAGACTTCCAGGCTGTCCAGTAGCTCTGTGCTCACTTGCAACTACCCTGAGTGGCCTTATGGAAAACACCTCTCTTCTCACTTACCTATCCCCTCCCCCGCATGACACTCCTCTCCCTGCCATAGCTCCCCATTCACCCATACTTCCTTGGCTATCCCAGAGTCTCTATCAGTCTAGGGATTTCATAGACATTAGGGCTGGAAGGGACCTCAGAAGATCATTGAGTCTAGGCCCCCCCACCTGAAGAGCAGGAAGTCAGCAGGGGTCATAGGATCCCAGCAAAATAAGTATCCAATTTTTTCTTGAAGGTGTTCAGTGTAGGTGCTTGAACCACCTCTGATGGCAAGCTGTTCCAGACCTTGGGGGCTCAGACAGTAAAGAAATTCTTCCTTATGTCCAGCCTGAAACAGTCTTGCAGTAGTTTATAACTGTTCAACCTCGTCATCCCTTGGGGTGCTCTGGTGAACAAACGTTCCCCAAGATACTGGTGGTCACCCCTGATAAACTTATAGGTGGTCATCAGATCACCCCTGAGCCTGTGTTTTCCAGGCTAAAGAGCCCCATAGCTCTCAGCCTGTTGTCATAAGGTCTATTTTCCTGACCTCTGATCATGCGTGTGGCTCTTCTCTGGACTCTCTCAAGCTTCTCCACATCATTTTTGAATTGTGGAGCCCAAAACTGGATGCAGTACTCCAGCTGTGGCCTCACCAAGGCTGAGTACAAGGGGAGAATGACATCCCAGGATTTGCTTGAGACGCATGCATGGACACAAGCCAGTATTTTGGTTGCTTTACTAGCCACAGCATCGCATTGAAGGCTCATGTTCATCTTGTGGTCAATCATGACCCCCAAGTCTCTTCTGTAGTGCTAGCCAGCGTAGCACTGCTAAGCCTATAAGGATGCTGCAGGTTTTTCCTCTCAAGGTAGAGAACCTTGCATTTTTCGGTGTTAAACACCATCAGGTTCTCATCCGTCCATTTGCTAAGCCTGTCCAGGTCAGCCTGAATCACCCTCCTGTCTCCAGGTTTGGATGCTTTCCCCAAAGTTTCCTGTCATAGGCCAATTTGGCCAGTCCGCTTCTGACTCTGATGTCCACATTATTAATGAACATGCTGAAAAACATGGGTCCAAGGACAGAGCCCTGAGGGATCCTACTGGTCACAGGACACCATGACGATTGACTTCCATCAATTACCATCCTCTGGGTCCGACCACAGAGCCAATTCCCCAGCCAGCAGATTGTGGTGGACTCAAGGCCACAATTGGCTAGTTTCACCAAGAGGTGATCATGGGATACCAGATCAAAGGCTTTTTTGAAGTCAAAATATATGACATGAATCTCTTCTCCCTTATCCAGGTGATAGGTCACCTGGTCGTAGAAGGAAATGAGATTGGTCAAGCAAGACCTACCCGCAACAAGCCCTTACTGGCTATCCCTCAGGATGTTGGTGTCAGCCAGTCCATTAAGGATGGCCTCTTTAATAATCTTTTCTAAGACCTTCCCCAGGATAGAGGTCAGGCTGATGGGCCTATAGTTTGCTGGATCCACTTTCCTCCCTTTCTTCAAGATAGGCACCACATTGACCTTCTTCCAGTCTTTGGGCACTACACCAGAGCACCAGGAGTTCTCAAAGACCTGTGCCAGAAGCTGGGCTATGATGCTCACCAGCTCCTTGAGTACCCTGGGGTGTAAATTGTCAGGGCCTGCTGACTTGAAGGTATCCAGCCTCTCAAGGTATTCCTTCAAGAGGTCTGCATTGATGGAGGGCAGGGAATCTCCCTCACCCGGACCTCACTGTCCCATAATGAGCATGGGCCTCCCATGGGACTGATGAAAGACCGATGCAAAGTACCCATTTAATAGGTTGGCTTTTTCCGGGGCGTCAGTTGTCCCATTTGGTTTAGCAGGGGTCCAATGTTGCCCTCGCTTTTCCTCTGGCTCCCCACATATATCTGAAAAAGAACTTTTTATTGTCCTTGATACTCAAAGCTAGTTGGAGTTCAGTTGCAGCCTTGGCTTTCCTGGTTTGCTCCCTGCAGGACTGGACCAGTGCAGAATATTCCTCCTTGGAGGTGAATCCCATCCTCCATTGTAGGACTTTCTTTTTAGCCTTAGGAGGTCTGCTAGTTCCCTGGAGAGCCAGGGGGGGCTACTGTGCCCTCTTGCTGCCTTTCCTCCGAGATGGAATAGCTTGTGCATTGAGGATTGCTCCCTTGAGGAGCAACCACTCTTCCTGAACTTCCCTCCCCCTGGAGTTGTGGTCACTTAGGGCCTCACTGACAAGCCTCCGGAGCTTGTCAAAATCAGCTTTCCTGAAGTCAAGGACTTCAGTGTTGCTGGCTGACTTGCCAGCTTTACGGCCGATGGTGAAGGTGATCAACTCATGGTCACTTGTGGGGAATGAGCTTTTAACCTTTTTTAATAAGTGTACCCCGGCAGCCAGATGTGGAGTGTCTGTGTGTGGGGGCTCAGATGTAGAGCAGGGGGTGGTGCGAAGCTGGATGCAGAGCAGGGGGGTGGCATGGGGTGGTTCCTTCCATGTCCAGCTGGCTGGGCAGTGCCTGTGCAGCCCACAGAGGGGCACTGCTGCCCTCATTACCCCCCGCCCTTCACAGGCCTGCTTCTGGGAGGCACCAGCATGGGGTGGTGGGTGGTGGCGCTCCATCCCTGCCCACCCACATGTATCCCCTAGGGCCTTCCCAAGTACCCCTGGGGGTACATGTACCCCTGGTTGACAACCTCTGGTCTAGGGCATACCGTTCTGGATGATAGATCATCCATGGGCAGGGGGGCAGGAGGGAGTTGGGAACTGTGTATCCTAGGATATTGGAGGACACCAAATTGCTGATATTAGTCCCATGGAACAAACTGATATTACTGCAATACAAATTGCCTAGCACCAGCTAGAGATAATCCTTGCCTAACAAGGCATAACTTTGAGATGCTTAGAGGGAACTGAACTCATTTTTCTTGCCCTGATGCCCAAACACTCCTATCTTAACACTGTTTAATATATGGGAAAGTTAGCATCTAACAGCATCCTGTCCTGCCCAGGACTGCTATGGAGACACATACCTTGCCTGTTCAAACCTGTTCAGCATGTGCCAAGTCCTGTTTATGAGGCTATCTAGTTAGCAACCATGAACATGGACCAAGAAATTCATGAGAGGTGCACAGGGCCACTCTTTTGCTGGAGGACTACAAATTGCTCATTTTATCTTCATGGAGCAGACTGAATCTACACTGACATGAGCTAGGTAGTAGGGGTATATGAAATGGGCCTGTGAAAGTGCTGTATCTAACCTAATGAAGTATTCTTTTCTCTCTTTTCTCAGATTGATCTGTCTGGAATAATAATGGTATTTTCCAACTCTTTCCTGCCATGTCTTGATTAGTATATGATGTTATTAGTTGGGAGGTGTTATCTGTTATCTACTGCAGTAAAAATCTGGCAATCTATAGGGGGGAAGGGGATCTTCTGGAGTTATCCTCTTGTTGTTGTTGTTGTAATTCTAGTGTAGGGTAACTAATGCTAATCCTCAAAGTGAAATCACAGTCTTACTTAATTTAGATTAACAATGTTCTTTATACATACTCAAGCTTACATCCATAATCAACTTGCTGTTTACAAGATTGTCGTTACTTCTTTATATCAATTAAGTACTAATATCAACTTAAACAGAATCCAACTCGGATATGATTTTTATTTAACAGCTGCACTGCTTACCTAACACTCTTATTCAGTATGGTTTATATTCCACCATGTTTTAGGGTTTGGTTTTGTTTTTTGTTAATTAATTAATTATTTTTTTATTCATCTCTGGGTGTGGTCTCTCTTTCTGAGAACTTGCAGCATCTTCTACCAGTCTCAGTGGTCTATCCCTTAATTTTTTTAGAGCCCGATTGGCTCACAACAAAGTCTAACAATAAACAATAACAAAATCCATTGTCCCAGTATCATAAATGAGATCTGAGTTCCTCCGCCCCTTTTTTTTTCTTGTGGAGTATTACCTTTCCAAGGTATCTCGCTGGTGATTCACAGTTTAATTAACTCTGCTTCACTTCTTCACTCTCCACAAGCCTGATCCTCTGGGTTGTTTTTTTTACTCTGCCTTCTTCCTGAGCTTTCCCTGCTCTCTTCTGGTGTCCATTTTCCCGGGCCCCGCCCCTCTCTCTCTCGGGTTGCTGAATCTTCACAGAACAGCATTAGCCCTGTTTCTTCACAGGGCCATATTCAATTTGGATTCAGATTTGGCCCGAATCAGGGATTGTGATGTGATTCATTGATTTGGATCACCATCCCCAATTCAATTCGGCCAAATCCAAATCTGAAGATTTGATGCTGAATCAGAAAATCAGTGATTCAGCCATAGACACAGTTTTAAATTGTTTGTTTTTTTTTCCCTTGCATCAAGGTATCAGGCACAGTTTGTGAACACTGTGATGCTGGGATGGAGGGAGCATCCCACAGGACTGCAGACCTTCCTCCCCTCCCCTCCCCTCCCCGCATGCTCAGTGGTGAACATTTGCCATGGAGTGCATGGTGGGGGAGGGCTGTGCCTCTCTGGCTCAGCGATCAGCTGTGGGGGGGGACCCTGAGTCTCCCCCGCCAGACCTAGGAGGCACCAGTTACCAAGCCGGAAGGATGCGGGGTGGTGGGGGGGGGGGTGCCCTCGCATGCTCCGTGGTGAACTGGAAGTGGACCATAAGTGCTTCTGGTCCACTTCTGGGTTTGCTGCTGAGCTTGCTGGGGAGCTGCCCACACTCCTGTGAGATGCTCCATCTTTCCCACCATCACAGCACTGAGTCCCCTGTACCTTGAGGTATGTAGAAAAAACATTTAAAGCTGTCTCTATGTCTGAATCACCAAATCTTTCCAAATCTCTCTGGATTGATTTGGAGGGTTCCAATTCAATTTGGAGAGATTAAAGCATCTTCTGATTTAATTCAGATTCAGAGGTTTGGCCATGAATCAGGCTGAATCTCTGCCAAATCAAATCAGGGACTGAAGCTTCGCACAGCCCTACTAGGTAGCAGGGCCCAGAGTTAACTGGCACCTGAAGTGGCATAATTTGGAGATGCTCGGAGAGCACTTAGCACAAGTTTACAAGCTTCAACATGCAGACACTCACATTTTAAGTGCCCTTTGTATGGTCTAGGTACAATATGTAACTTAAGCCTAAGAGTTCTTGTTGTCCACACCCCATTGTGCAAGATGCATATAAACAGAGAAGAAAGAGAATCCTGAAAAATGTTTATATTAAGAAGGTCCTCAACCCATTTGCCACCTATTTTTCTGGTCCAGTAAAAAAAATAGGTATCACTAATCAAAAACAACAGTTTTGTTCTAGCTACTACAAAATTATAATAATAGAAAATAATTGAATAGAAAATGGTAGAAGTATTCAAAATTGCAAGGTTGCATGTTCTCTCTTTTGCACTACCTTTTTATATCTAAATTCAAACAGGGACAATGTATATATTTGCTTTTCAAAATGTTTATATAATATATTGTGTTTAACTTCTTTGATTTTATTATATCATCACTAGTTTACACACAAAGACATTTTGTGGATATAAAATCAAACAATTTTTAACTCCTCCTTTTCCAGCTTCTACTTTGATGTTTGGGGTTTTTCTTTCTTTTTGAGGATAAAGGTATAGCGATAATGCATCTTTTTTGATGGAACCTTTCCCCAGCTAAATATGCACTTTTTCACAAAATTTAAAACTATTTTTGTTAAAAACATGTCAACTTTTTACCCAAATCAGAAAAAAACAGGGAAAATGGAACTCATATCATCCTGTTATGTAATTTTTTGGCACAAAATATTTGAATTTTGTTTGGGGAAAATACTTCTTTTTTATTTCTCTTTCAACTTATATTTGTTTATGAATTGATCCAAAATTAAAATATTACACTGCTCTTCTGGGGAGACTCATTAAATCTGGAGGTTTTGTTCCAATTCAAATCAATAGACTTGTTTTCTCTAACCAGCTCTAGTTACCTTGATGAATTCTGAGAGGGCTTCTGTTTTCCCCAGTTCAGCCACAAGCAAATACCACACCTTGCAAGTACCCTTTTCCTCTCAACCTTATCCATGCTTTGATCATGCTTCTGAGACCCTTCTAATCACTTTCTGTTTCTCCACATTCTTACAAACAGCCTTTCCATCTCAGATTGTGTCAGTCTCTACCTTACTGCTTCTGCTTCTCCCCCCACCCGCTCTGCTCTTTTCTCACATCATATGTATCCTTCTTTCCTTGTATCATTAAGTGAATATATGCGCTCATCACCACTTATATAAAGGTCCATTCCATGGCACCTCACTAAATTTCTAACAAGAAATGATATAACATTGGCATGCATTGACTTAGCTGCCTTGGGTACTTTTAATGTGCCCATCCCCTTGGTATTTAGATGATGATTATTATGCATTATTATTGTAGGCAATTGATATTCTTTCCCTTGAACATTTCTCAAAAGACTAATCTCCACTCAGGAAAAGCTCCAGTTACTTTTTCATTTTATTTGTGTTAAAGGCAGGTAATCTCTCTCTAAATTCTCCATAAATTATTTCTCTTCTGTTCTATTCAAAACAATGTATATTGTCATATTTTAAAGCAGCAATGGGGAAGAATGAGAGTTATACAATACAAAGGCTCTCTCTTTTAGAAAAAAAGGAGTTCAATTAGAAACCAATATGACTTTCCATCAGTAAAAAGGCAGGGAAATTGCTGCAATTAAAACCTCATGAATTTTGGTTAATAAACCCACCTTGATGTATATTCTACTGTGATGTCAGATCCTTAAAACTAAAAAGTATTATTGAGCTAATAGATTGACATAAGCATAAGCACAAGTATTCCATGGCAGAGATGCCACACTTATGTGGGGAGTGGACAAACTACAGTTTTTGAAACAGCTGAAACAAACATGTTATAAAAATGGTTTAATTTATTTTAGTTGAAAAAACAAACAAACACGTTCAGGAAATTCAAAGTATTTTGAGGAATTTAGATGTAAGCTTTGTAAGACAAACTTGGCAGGTACAACTTCATGCTTGTAATTAATCCATACTTAATAATTAATAACAATTAATTACAGGTGTAAATGGCCAGATGTAGGAGTCTAATTATCCAATTACCTGATCTGAAGACAGATTTGGCTAATTAGAAAAGTAATTCTATCATATTCAACTGTGATTAATTATTGGAACAAAATGTTATCATGGGTTTAATTTGATTTATTTCATATGAAACTGTTTGTTTAACAGTAAAATAATAGTGGTAGTGAATAACTAAAATAGAATGTTTCTTATCTCATGTTCTTAAGAGGGGAAAAAGGGGAGACAATTGTTTTAATTACCCTTTTGACTGTTTTGTTTTTTTTTTCAACAAGTTTAGACTTCCAACATATATGTTCTATTTTTCTTTTTGTGTATGAAAATAGTACAATGGTTTCTAAAATAGAATATCTTTTAATAAAAAGCAAATACTTAAAATACTGAAAATAGATGAAGGGTAGAATTGATAAACTATTCATAACAAGCTACTTGTTTACCAAATTTAGTTCATTTTTTCTGTTGTAATATTTGTGATGAGGTCACACTTTATGTATTTTTTTTGTAGCTCAGAATTATATTTTGAATGCTTTATATAAATCTAATTCATGCTACAAATATCTCCTTCTCTGCTGAAAAATTTTGAGTCCCACAAAATACATGTGTTTTTAGTATTGGGACTGGTCACATTGCTAAGTTCTGTTGCCCTTCAATAGTATTTGTTCTTCAAGATGGCAGTAAATTCTAGTTTTTCCTTTGGAAATTTTCACTTGATTTTTGCAATGCAAAATGTTATCTGAATTCAGTGAACTGGATATATGCACATGTTGCTGTTTGCTGACTGGAAAACGGTAGTACTTCTGACAAGAGTTCCATTGTGAATAGTCCAAACCAATTTCCATAAAGATTCTTCAGCACTTACTTAAAAGTCATCACTTCAGCAAGTACTCCTGATAGCAAATGTGTGATCATTAGTGTGTGAGCTGAGAAGAAACAAACGAGGAATTTAAACAGTGGAAGCATATGTATTTGTCTGTCTCGTGAGACAATAGATTTCTGCCAAATGAGGCATTGAATCATTAAAGATCTGCAAGTGTGGCTTTAGAGTCCAATTCCTGAGTGACATTTTTTTCCACAATTATTGCATGTAAAGTTTGTATTTAACAGTCTGGAATGTGGTGCAAGGTTCTTCCTGAGTTTTCTTTTCTTTTTTCTACTTGTTCGGCTCCTTTTTTCCTAAAGCCTTCGTTCCATGCTTAATAGACTGTTTCCAAGCACTTCAGTCTTCTCCCAGTCATTTGGCTGAATGTTCATTGCCTTGATATATCTATTAGAAATGTCTTTGAAATGGAAAAAAGAAATCCAGCATAGTCTTCCTGTAAAGAGTTATTTGTATACAAGATCCTTAGGTATACAGCCATGGTCCATTCTTTGCATGGAACCAAGACATTGAGGGTAATGCTTACTGAGAAGAGAGTAAATAATCAGAACGTTGGCACATTCCAAGACAGTCTAGGGAACTTTATCACACCAGACACATCCCAGAATGTGGTGAAGGCAACGTAAGTGAAGGCAGCTGAGGTGCTGTTCTAGAGTACAGTACATGATCCAGGATTCACTGCTGCACAAAAGAGTGTTGATGATACAAGTTTGATGTATTTTGACCTTGGCCTTAGCAGTCAGTCTCCCACAGTCATTTGCTCAACATGCTTATGATATATGATGTTTTGCTGTGTCACAGGGGCCCTTGGGGAAAAGACCCCTGATCTATACACTGGGGGCCCCTAGGGCAAAGACTAGGCATAAAAAAAAAAAAAGAAAGAATGAAAGAAACACACTTACCTGCAGCAGGGCCTGCGGTACAGTTGGAGCAGAGGAGGGAACCCACACGGGTTATAAGCCGTGCCTTTATTCAGCTGAGGCCGGCCAGTGATGTCACCGGCAATCACAGGCCAGTGTGAATAAAGAGGACCCCCAACAGAGACTGAGGGGGAGAGCAGGAGAGAGAGTCGGTGCAGACTCTCAACACCAGCAGCAGCAGGAAGGTCTGGGGAGAGAGGGGGTCTCCAGAGGCTCCCTACATTGGCAGCAAGCAATGTTCTTGGGAGGAGGGAGAGTCGGCGTGGCCTGGTGTGCCCAGAAGGCAGAACAACCAGAGGAGGCTCGCTTTGGAGACTGGTGGGAGCTACAGGAGAGTGAGTCTGGCAGGGCAATAGCTCACTGTGCAAGCAGCGGCCGACCGGACCAAGAAGGGCTGTGGGGCACAGGAACTGGGGCACCTCAGACGACACCGAAGGAGAGCGAATCCATGAACCGCATTCGGCAGCATGAGGGGAATGAGCATCCAGAAAGAGAACCCTTAGCCATCTTGGGCCAAACGATGAATTGTACCCCAGAGAGTGCTCAGGTACCAGGTGTGGAGTACCTGTAGGAAGGGGCAAAAATGAAAGGCTTTAGGAGAGAGTGACGAGGAGTCCTTTCTGTATCCTACCCGTAGGGTCGAGAAGATAGCCAGGCAAACTTTCCCCAATTTGTAATTTGTGGTTTTTTATTATTATTTTCCCCCTTTTGGAGGGCTTGAGCAGCAGGGGACTAAGTTTCTTGGTGAGGGAAAAGTCCCAGGAAAAGGGTAAGAAAGTGTAGAACAGAGGATCCCACCATCTCTCTAGGTATCCCATTCCAGTGTTTCACCACCCTAAAAAACATTTTCCAAATATCCAACCTAAACCTCCCTTGCTGCAAATTGAGACCATTGCTCCTTTTTCTGTCATCTGCCGTCACTAAGAACAGTCTAGCTCCATCCTCTTTTTAACTGCCCTTCAGGTAGTTAAAGGTTGTTATCAAATCCACCCCCAGTCTTCACTTCCACAGACTAAATAAGTCTAGTTCCCTCAGCCTCTCCTCATAAATCATGTCCCCCAGCTCCCTAAACATTTTCATTCCCTTCTGCTGGACTTTTTCCAATATGTCCACATCCTTTCTGTAGTTGGGGGCCCAAAACTGGACACAGTACTCCAAATGTGTCTTCACCACTGCTGAGTAGAGGGGACTAATTACTTCCCTAATTCTGCTGGCAACTTTCATGCTAATACAACCTGGTACACTGTTAGACTTTTTGGCAATAAGGACACACTGTTGACTTACATTAGGCAATAAGCTGGATATAACTCCCAGGTCCTTTTCTGCAGACCTGCTGCTTATCTAGTTGGTCCCAAGCCTTTGGCAGTACATGGGATTCTTCTGTCCTAAGTACAGGATTTTGCATGCATCTTTGAATCTCATGAGATTTCTTGTGGCCCAATCCTCCAATTTTTCTAGATCACTCTGAATTGTAGCTCTATCTTCCAGTGCTACACCCCCCAGCTTGGTGTCTTCTGTGACCTTGCTTAGCATACAATCCATCCCATCTTCTAGATCATTGGTGAAGATATTAAACAAAACTGGCCCCAGCCTGGGGCACTCTACTTGATACCAGCTGTTAACTAGTCATCAAGCCATTGATCACTACCCATTGAACTCAATGTTCCAGCCAGCTTCCTATCCACCTTAGAGTCCATTCATCCAGCCCATACTTCCTTAGCTTGTTTGCAAGATTTCTGTGGGAGACCGTATCAAAAGTCTTCCTAAAGTCAAGGTCAGATTGGTATAGACTGTGAGGGGTTTTGCCTTCCTCTATAGTGGGGGTGCATGGCCCTCTACCTGGGATCTCTCAAAAATATATTAACAACCTTTTATACAAGCAGAACATTGACTGCTGTGATCCCCCTACTTTACCTGTGGCAGGTTAGGTGTTATGTCTTGTGTCACAGTTTATGGTAGTTTTACTAAAAGTTAGGTTATAGGTTGTATAGGAAGGCTCATATAGGGATGATCCTGCCTCAGGCTGTGGGGTTGGACTGAGTAAATGGAGGCCCCTTCCAACCCTACTGTAAGAGACTGGAGCATAGGTAGTCCAGGCTAATGGTTAAACCACTGAGGAAAAACAGGGCCTAAGGCTGAGTCAAAGAGCAGGAGCTATGTACCAAAGCCAGATGGAGACCCAGAAGCAGAGTTCATGACACAGTCCAGAGTCAGGATCCAGGGATCAGATTCTGAATACCAATCCAGGAAGCAATCTACTGGGTCCAATAACAGAACCAAACCAGGGGCAGGAACCAAGGAAACTGGAGTGCAAGAACCAGGAGGCTTGCCACAGCAGAACTGTTGGCTGGTCTGAAGATTCAGGGCCCCAGCTGGTACTAAATGGATAGGTGGTGTTCCTAGCAGCCAATCGGGATGCTCACTGATCCTAAACTAGAGCAGCATTCATTACCTTGGGACTTCTGTGGTACTTGTCTTAGGCTGTCTTGGCTGCTCAGCATTCCAGACAGGACTAGGCCCAAGCTGGTCTGCTGATCAGCCTGCCTGACACCTATTTCTCTATACTTCTATGAAGAAGACTTTTCTTCCGACAAGTTCGAAGGCTTTTATCATGTCAATGAAGGCAGTGTTAGAGGGGGGTCTCCTTTGTTCCCTAGATTTTTCTTAGATTTGTCAGAGTGAGGAGATCATATCTAGGATCATATTTTATAGTTCCTCCCACCCCCTAGTGTCTTTGCAGTCTGCTGCTCAAGGCATGGCTGGGGAGAGGACATGGGCTTCCTTGGCCCTGAGAGAGTCTGAGGGCAGGGTTTGCTTAGTGAGCAGCTAAGTGTAGCCAAGTGCAAGCACACCTCCCTATGGGAGGGCAAGGGAAGGGGGTGGGGCATGATCCTGGAAGATTCATGGCTGATTTGAACCAATAGGGGCCAGCTAACTTGAATCATACAGGCATTCAGTAGACCTCTATCAGTCTAGATGTAGCCTTAAATGTGAGTTAATCTTAGGTCACAACCACCATTTTTAGCCTGACTTGAGTGCTGTGAGCTCCTGTGTGCCCACAGGTTTAGATTGAACTAAGTCTGTTTGGATTGATTCAAATGTGCCACTTGTAAATACCCACAGCTAAGAATGTGTCAGTTCCTTTTAAAAGCCTTTGAAGAATGGCTGAGCACTCAGATGGAAGGACAGCTCTAAAAGAAGGATGGCTTCCATGATTGTCCCTAATGTAGAAAAAGGATGCATAAAGAAAGACCTGGATTCATAATAGACTTTTCTCAGGGGAACAACACTATTTTTAGGTTCTTGTTTGTATTATTAGCCAGGCTTCAAAGGAACTTTAGATATAGTGTTCTTAGGTCTGAAAAACAGGTAAGCATGAGATTTTAATCCCTGATACCAGAGTACTCTATATGATGTTTAGATCATTGCAATCATCGGTGCACTGTTTTTTGTATAGCATCAACATTATTCTTTCATAAAAAATAATGAAAGTTTGTCAACCATGTCGATACAATGTGGTTCCTGTGTACTTTACATATATGTAACTAATTCCTAAAGAACAGTAGAAATTAATCATTTTAAGTGTTAAAGAAGGCAAAGGAAAACCTAGGATCACAATACAAAAAGATTAATAAATAATTGTAAAATCTTATGCTTATAGGGGGTTGTTTTTCTACCAATTGTTAGAACAGATAAGTGTGATGGGTATGGATAGATTTGGCCCATGAAAATTTCTGAATTTTAATCTGTGTTTGGGAATTGTTTTGGTGAAGTTTCTTAAAAATAGCTGGCAAATTAAAGTGGCTTTACCCACTTGTTACTGCTTTTACTCAGAAGGTCAAAGTTAGTACATGCCTCCTCTCATTCACAATTCCTACTTGTTTTTAAAATTAGAAATTCAGGTCCTATCTAGTGTAGGTGGTGACTCACTGATGACTAGAACACCAGGGAAATGAGTGTTAAGAGAAAGCTCTTTGACACGTACTGTTGCAAAATGATTTATATAAGACTATTTGCTACTGCTGTTTATGTAATCAAGCTTAAGACTCTTCTGTAAATGCATATTTAACTTCAGTAGTTAACAGCAGGCTGTTTGTTTTTGGGGGATTTTTAAAGTTTCAGTAGCTCAGCTCCTGAAAGGCATGAAAGGTAACAATACATTTTCTAATATTGTCTGGAGGCAGGTAAGACTAAAATTGATGTTGATTTCATATGTAAAAATAAGAAAATAATGTCAGAGCACACCACAACATTTATATATACACCAAAATATACTTTATTACGTATATAGAATATGTTGTGGTGTGCTCTGACATTTTCTTATTTTTACATAATACTTTGTTGGTCATCTTTAAGCATTATTTACAATAACATAAATGGTAGATATCAATAAGAACTCTGACCTTCTACATATCTGAAGAGTGGTGTGTCTCCCATCTCTTTGTTGGTTAAATCAGGGGTTGGCAACCTATGGTCTGTGGGTCAGATCCATCTCATAGCTGTGGAGTTTTGACAACAGAGGCTTTCAGTTGCTGGAACTCTCTATGCATTGCCATGAAAACAAGCACTGTTGGTGGGTCCTCTTTACATACTGCCCCTTGAAAAACATGCTGGTAGTAGTTGGGCCGTAGTGCCAGCCTTTCCTCCCACCTCTGACTCAGGAGTAGGTCATTCTGACCCACAGCCAGAAAAAGTTGTCTGCCCCTGAACTAAAGAAACTCATTTTTTAATCTTATCTCAATATGCCTGATCATTTTTGCACACTGGTCCTTTTTGGGCCCTTTCCAGTTGGTCCATGATTTCCTTGAAGCTTTGGATAGTGCATTTCATACAGAAGTTTACCTGAGGCTTTACTGGTGCTGGGTAGAGTGGAAGGATTATAACTTTGCCTTACATGTGATACTAATTTGTATACATTTCAGTATGTTGTTGGCTTTTAAATATTTATGTAAGTAAAAATTGCAAAGTTTATCTTGGCAGAGGCACTGTGCTTCGGGGGAATTTTGGTCTTTATTCCAGCAGATGATCATGACTTAATAAGGATAAAAAAGGAATAGAGATCTGAGGGGTGGGGAGGGAAGATGCACATAATCTGGAAAATTTACCCACATCCAACAATTTAAAAACTGGATATTAGGGGTGGTAATTATTGCTGCTGTTCAGCCCTTCTTAAGTACTATGTCCAGTTTGGGACATCTACTTTAGCAAAAATATGGACACATGTGAATGATAAGAAATTTTAAACATATGACTTATGGGAGAGGTTCAATTAATTGATATGCTTAGTCTGAATCAGGGAGATGCGACAGGAGCATGAGGATGGTCCTCCAATGCAGTCTTCCAAAAGTAATTGTTATAAATAGGATAGTAATCAATTGTTCTCCTTATGCAGTAGTGGTAAAACAAACAAACAAACATTAATTTGTAGCAAAGAAAGGTTATATTGACTATTTGAGTGAAAGCATTCTCGTCATAGGGAAACAAAGGAACAGGTTATCTACAGAGATGGTGGAATCTTTCATTGGAAGTTTTTAAAGCAAGGTAGGAGGAAAACATGTCAGGGGTGATTTAAGTACATTTGATTGTGTATACTTGATTCCAGCCTTAGTGCAGGAGACTGTACTCTATGGTTTTGAGGTCCATTTCATCCCTACATTTGTATGGGTCAGTATGATTCTGGAGATATATTCAGTTGTAGGGTCAGAAGGTAACAGTAGTTTATGGAACTTTCAATTTGGGGGAAGGACTTAGGGAGACAGAATGATAGTAAAATAAATAAATAAATTTTCTGAATTCAACTACCAAAATAAAAAAGGAATAGACTTTTCAGAAGTTGTATGAATGCCAACCAGTTGCTACTAATCTAGTATTTAACAAAAGTTTATTGTTATTTTGAGGTAGAAAATTAAAATAATTTCAAACTTTTCTCCTCTAGCATTATCACAAATCATTTGAAAGACAATGTGCTGAACAGCTTGAAAGTGCAAAAAATACCCTTTGCTTGATGACTTTGCAATCTAATTTCTCCTATGTGGCTACTTGTAGGCAATAGTGCTATTATGCTTTCTTCTTGTAATTATTGTTGCATCTTATTACCTCTCAAATCTTTTTTTCTTCTTATTGGTATTTTACACAAGTCCCCCTTCCACCAAGATCTGGTTTTGTCTGAATGTTCCATCATCCAGAGTGGAAGGTACTTGGCTCTTTCAGGTCATATATGAGGATTATATCATTCAGGCTTGCCCAAAGACAAAGATTGTCTCCATTGCTATTGACGCAGTGTATCCCCAATCTTGATGTTGACAACTGACATCACCTGCATATAAAGTCATCTGGTCATAAATAGACAGGGGTGTAATTGACAACATGCCAAAGGGTGGCTTGCATATATTGGCAATGATTAAGTCATTGACCTGGACAGTACTCCATTCTACTCTGGGAGGTATTATGTCCCTTAGTACAGTAGGTCATTTGTGATGAAAGTACTAAGCTTATGCATCCCTCTGGCTACAAACTCTACAGGGCAGTAGCCTGAAAGTTTCATCTTCCACAGTTGCTGCATATGTGTTACTTGTAGAATGACTGCATATGGTTTCATTTTCCTGATGATGCATTCCAGCACTGATTGCTTGAGTAAAGAACAGCCTTCAACATTAAGTTGAAGAACATCAAGTTCTCTACCAGCCAAGGAAAAAAAAAAGCAGAGCATGAACCCTAAAAAATGGAGTCCCCCAAGGGTCAGTGCTAGCACCAATACTCTTCAATGTATACATCTCAGACTTTATGAATACAACATCTAAGTGATACATATGCACTGACAATGTTGCCATAGTAGCCCAAGGAATAGACATGACAGAACTAGAAAAGACACTAAGTACTGACATGGAACTCATCACTCTCTCCATAAGTGGCACTTAAATTTTAGCATCAATAAACCAGTATCATTGCTTTTCCACTTAGGAAATCATCAAGCCAAGAGCAGACAATATCATAGTAGGCAACCACAACCTTCCAAATGAGCATACCCCAACTTACCTAGGAGTCACATTAGACCATTCCCTCATCTATAAACACCACATTCAGAAGGTCAGCAGTAAAGTCTCTGCATGGGTAACTGCCTTAAGGTGTTTAAATAGTGTGACATGGGGTGCCAACTTCAAAGTCCTCAGAACCACCTCACTTGCAATGGTATGTACCCCAGCAAAATAATGTGCCCTTGTATGGTCTAGTAGTTGTCACACTAAAAAGCTCAACACTGTACTTAACAGAGTGCTGAGACTCATAACTGGCTGTACAACTTATATACACAGGGATATACTTCCTGTACCCTCAGGTTTTAAACCAAGTGACATAAGACAACAGACCCTAACATCATTACTGCCAAAACAGGCAAGAGATGACAAAAATCACCTGTGTCATCAACTGATAACTGAAGACACAAACAGATGGAAGCTTAAAAGTAGTAAATCATTTCTACATGAAGTCCACAGCTCCCTGCAGAGATTGGGGAAGCTGAAGTAAATTTATGGGCAGCAATGGAGTAAGCCAACCATTGGGAAATGTCAGACCTATTCCTGCAGTGTTTTATATCAATACAAAATAAGACCCCCATTGGGCATGACCTTGACAGAGCAGCAGGGGTCAAGCTGAACAGGCTGAGATCTGGATACAGGTGCTTTAAAACAACACTTCACAAAATGAATATCTTATGTGAATGTGGAGTCCAACAAACTGCACAGCATTTAATTACAAGCTGCAGTCTCTACAAATGTCCAGATGGCATAGATGGAATCCACACAATGAATTATGATACCAGAAATTGGCTCATAGATTTAGAAGATGACATTTGACACCATACAAAAGAAGAAAGAAGACCTCTAAAGATTTCATGGGCCTTGGATTGGTGCTGAACTAATACTTAAATCCTGCAGTGCTGCGGGCGAATTCAATATGATTAAATTAAAAGCTTCTTCCTGATGTTGTAACAAAAGGAATTCATTAGTGCAATAAGCACTTGCAGTATGTGAATTGAGTCAAGATGGAAAACATTTTGTAAAAAGAATATGTTCAACAATGCTCCAAATTACCTCCCCCCTGTGCGGGCCGGGAGCGACCCGAGCCCTTTTCCGCGCTGCATGCGGGCTGTGGCGTATACGCGTATCGGTAGTTTTAAAGATTGTTTACTTACACCGAGATGGCAATGGTGTAGGCTGGAAAACTTGATTGAGTTGCAGTTACAGACAGACAACACAGACGGTCTCGTGGAGGTTGCTAGGCTCCATGGTGCAGAGCTGCTGTGGGTGAACAAGCCACCAAAATAGAAATCGTAGATACATCTTATAAAAATCGCGCTCAAAGACGGGAAGAGGTGGGCGGTGGATCAGGCCGCCACGCTCCTCTGGATCTCTCCCAGGATTTCTATTACCCTGCCGTGTACCCAGAGTCCCCATGAGATGGATGTGGAGTCCTCTTCGGCTTGGGCGGAAACTGCTCAAGCCTTTTATACAGCTAACAGGCCAATCGCTAGCCGCCACGTGTGAATAATTTAGCACTAGCCAATCACGGGGAATGAATCTGCATACCGGTGGCGGGAACTCTTTTGCACCGTGCATTCCTCTTGCAACTCGAGCAATGCACTCTGCAAAAGAAGCTGCAGAAAAGGCGGGAAACTCGTCCCTGCACTGGGGTTTCCTCTGCAAGAGGAAACACTCCGGTGCAATGCTCTGCAACTTGGCGGGGATAATTCTGGTGCCGAAGCACACACAAAATCATGCCTTTTGTGTCATGACACCCCCCATCCAAATAAGTATTAACTTTTTTATAGTGCATGAAGTTTTTTGCATTTTGAGTATTTTTCATCACCACTTAATCTCTCTATGCTCCTTCAGGCTTACCCATGAGTAATCATAAATTATACAGATAGGTCATCCAATAGGAAGATGGAAGAGAAACAAAATTTGGAATTATGATACATGTTAAGAAAGGAACCAAATAAAATTTGGAAATGGACATATATGCAGGATTTGAAGAAAAACCCAGACAACTTAATTAAAATAAAATAATTAAAGCCAATATGTGCCTTTTAGTCTTTAGCAATAGGTAAACACTTTTCTTCTTGCCTTGTAGTCTTCACTGTATTTTTGTATCATGTGTTTTGTTTTAAAGGGGGAAAGACTAGACCGCTGGCTCTCTATCCCTGTATGTCCCAGTTCTTCAAGGTAGATTTACATCCTATAGACTAAATCAGATGCACAGTATAAATCTTCATAAGCAGAGGGGCTTTCTTCATCAGATGCTGTGATGGAACTGCAAGAAGCTGAGCTGCTTAAAATAAAGCAGTGATAAAAATATAAAGGATAAGGAAGAGGGAAGGAAGAAGGAGGGGGCTTGTCTGTGAGAGACAAGGTGGGTGAGAGAAAAAAAAAGCTGTCAAACCATAAAGACAGGACATAAGGGACATCTATATACAAGTGCCAAAGCTGCTCTGATACTTTGGAATTTCAGTGCATCAGAGCAGACTCAATTAATTGTCTGTTGGAGAGTGGCAATTGTCGCACTCCAGCAGCCTCCTGCATCTTGTGTATCAGTGTCCCAATACTTAAAAATGGTGGCAGGGATGCTGGAACTAAAGCTTGTTCAAGGAGCTTTAGTTTATGTGCTCCCACCACCATTTTTAAGCATGGGAACACTGATACAAGAGACATGGCAGCACTTAGCAGCTCTCAAAGCTACTCTTATTAAAGCACTGCCCCCCCGCCAGCACACTGGAGCACGTGTAACAGTGTCCAAGGGTTATAACAGCTAATCCAAGTAAAGGTAAAGTAACAAGAATCCATAGCCTCAGTTTAGAACTAACATTTTCTCCCTGCAGACTGTATGGACAGCGCCTAGTCTGCCCATAGGCCAGTTTTGGCCAGTAGGCCTGATCCAGTGCATGGGGTGGGTGCAGCCAGGGCCTAGTCCAGCCACAAAGTAGTGGCCAGTTCTGGGCCTGATCTAGCCATGGGGTCAGGGAGGGGAGGAAGGGCCTTCCTGGCTGTTCTAGGCACAAAGCAAGAGCTTTACCCAGCTCCAATCCAGCCCTGGGGGGAGGGTATTCTTGGCCCAATTCAACTGTGCATGGTAATTTGGTAGTAGAAGAAGGGTGACACAGGTTCCATGACATGAAATTTCCTGACCCATGGGGAGCCCCATGGGCCAGATTCCATGGCTCCATTTTTTGGATTTGGCCTGTGAGCTGGGGGTTGAGCACCCCTGGTTTAAACTATTCGTAACACAATCTAGTCTGTGGATGATTTCTTGTTCCACAATTTCCTGTTCAAGTCTGCTTTTAAAGTGTTTTCTAACAACTGCTATTCTGTGGTCAGCAATGGAATATCCAGGGAGATTGAAGTGTTCTATCACAGGCTCGTCTTTCTTTCAAGTACTGACATCATACTGGTATTCATTTATCCTTACACAGACGTATCGTGCCATGTGTCCAATGTATAAGAGGAGCATGGCACTGTAACTAGGTGATGGCATATATGTCACTGGTTGTGGTACAGGTAAATGTTATAATCCATGTTATTTGGTTCAGTAACGATGTGGTTTATGTTAATGAGGGGGCATATCTGACCTGAGTTTGGGGCCAGGTTTGGTGCCTTGGCAAGAATAGCATTTAGGTAGGCTGTTGTTCTAGATATACAGTTTGCATCTGGGGAATTGACTATAAGCCAGAACAGGTTTGTCCCTTATTTATTTTTCTGGAGGGCTTGGAGGTCATTAATGTTGTCTGAGGTGTTCAAGATGGGGGTTGTAGGTCACAACCACAGTTGTCCTTGTCTCAGTGTTGTAGTAGCTTGGAGTGGGGCCTGAGTCTGGTCCTGTTGATTTGAGTGTCCATAGTTTTAGGATTGTATTGCAATTGTACAAATCCCTACTCCAGATCCTTAAAGTGTACATCTTGGTTAATTTTGTTGAGAGCAGATACAGCTGTAATATAGAGCTTGGGTGTAGACTATGGATCTAGTGGTGTGCTTAGGATGCAGGTTGCTAGCTTGGAGATAGCAGTAGCAGATGGCTAGTTTCCAGTGCAATCTGGTGGTGATATGGCCATTGCAAACTTTCAGCATGGTATCATAGAATCATAGAAGTAGGGTTGAAAGGGACCTTGTAGATCTTCAAATCCGACCCCCTGCCTGGGCAGGAGGAAAACTGGGCTCAATTGACCCCAGTCAGGTAGGCATCAAGCCGCTTCTTAAAGACCCCCAGGGTAGGAGCCAGCACCACTTCCCTTGGAAGTTGGTTCCAGATCCTAGCCGCCCTTACTGTGAAGTAGTTCTTGTGGATGTCTAATCTAAACCTACTCTCCAACAACTTGTGGCCATTATTCCTTTTTATGCTGGGGGGCGCTAGGGGAAACAAGGTCTCCCCCAAACCCTGCTGGTCCTCCTGGTGAGTTTATAGACGGTCACCAGGTCCCCCCTCAGCCTTCTCTTGTGAAGGCTGAACAGGTTCAGGTCCTGGTTCAGGTCCCGTAGCCTCTCAGGAAAGAAATACATTTTCTTGGAAGAGTATTCTAGAGTCAGTGGGATGGAAGGGTGTGTAACAGGGAGATAGAGGCTCTTATTACTTTAAGAGGAAACATGACAGGCAAGGCGTTTGGTCTAGGGCAAGCATCTGAACAAAGGACAGCTGCTAGGAATCAAGTAGCATCCTAGAGGCTGAAGGGATAGGAGCTACCAGACTGAGAGTGGCTATCCTGGAGCTAGTTGCACTGCAATAGGCAGAACTGCAGGCAGCCAGGAAAGTAAAGGTAACAGAGCAGGTGGGTTGGCTCCTCTCATTAAGCTGAGAGGAGACCCCTGTGTAGTAGCGAAAGCTTGTGACAGAAGGAGGGGTCTGAACTAGAGGAGGCATGTGGCCCCAAATGTTATGTGGAGAGGAGCTTTTGCTAGTCAAAGCTGCAAGAGAATGTAGATCTGCAGGGAGAGAAGCTATGGATGGAATTGCCTGCTAGAGGATAAGGGAGGTACCTTATGGATTCATAGCTGTTAGGTTTGGAAAGGACCTCAGTAGATCATTGATTCCAACCCCCTGCCCTGGGGTGGA
>NW_005842122.1:282185-294148 GCF_000455745.1 Alligator sinensis
TGACCCCATCCAGGTGCCTGTCAAGCCTCCTTTTAAAGACCCCCAAGGTAGGGGAGAGCCTACCTCTCTCCCCTACCTTGGAGAGTAGGCATCTCTCCCTATGGGAGATGGAATGGAACCATCTCCCATTCCAGATTTTGGCAATCCTTACCATAAAGTAGTTCTTCCTGATGTCTAACCTAAATCTTTTCTCCATCAGTTTGTGGTCGTTGTTCCTAGTGACTCCAAGCAGTGCCCTGGTAAACAGAAAATCCCGTATTCCTTGCTACCCTCCCCTTGATGAATATGTAGGTGGCTACAAGATCCTTTCTCAACATTCTCTTGCAGAGGTTGAAGAGATCTAAGGTCCTCAATTTTTGCCTGCAGGCTCCCAACCATATGAGTGGCCTTCCTCTGAACCCTCTTGAGGTTGTTCACATCCCTCTTGAAGTGTGGTGCCCAAATCTGGACACAGTACTCCAACTGTGGCCTGACCAGCGCCACATAAAGGGGAAGTATCACCTCTTTGGACCTGTGTGTCATGCACCTGCCAATGCATGATTAAGTGTGGTTGGCTTTACTGATCATTTAATCAAGTTGACAACTCACGTTGATCTTTGAGTCAACAGTGACTCCAAGATCCCTTTCTGCTGCTGTGCTGCTGAGAAGGTCCTTCCCCAGTCTGTAAGTGTGCTGGTGATTCCTTCTCTCTAGGTGCAGCACCTTGCATTTATCCTTATTAAACTGCATCCTATTCTGTTTTGCCCACTTTTCCAAACGATCCAGATCTGCCTGGATTTGCTCCCTACCTTCTGGTGTGTTAATGTTACCCCGTAATTTGGTATCATTTGTGAATTTGGACAGAGTGCTTTCTGTGCCCTCATCCAAGTCACTGATGAAGACATTGAACAGCACCAATCCAAGGACCAAGTCTTGTGGGACACCACTGGCCACACCTTTTCAGGTCGATACCATCCCATCCACCACCACTCTCTGGGTGTGGCCCCTAAGCCAATTTGCCACCCACTGAGCCATGTAGTCATCTACGTTGCAGTTTCTTAGTTTACCTATGAGAATTTTATGAGATACCATATCAAGGCCTACTTAAAATCCAAGGAGATCACATCTACCTTGATATCTGCATTTAAGCATTTTGTGACCTGGTCATAAAAAAGACCAAGGTCAGTCAGGCAGGATTTACCTGCTATGAATCCATGCTAGTTGCCCTTTAGCATTGTTTTCCCTGCTGGACTCTCACAAATGTGGTCCTTAATATTTTTTTTTCAAGGATTTCCCCAACCTTGGAGGCTGGGGAACAAGCTATCTCCTTAGAGTAGAAGTGCTGCAGTAGTTAAGGGACTCAAGGTGAGATTGGTGTCTCAGTTGTAACTGGGTAGTTTATGTTTTGTGTATATTCCTACTGGAGGTTTGGGTTGTGGCTATTGGGGTGGATTGGAGATGCTCAGAATGATTTGAGTCCTGCCAGGGTTAGGGACACAGAGGGCTAGAGGAGCAGAGAAATGGACAGAATGGCTGTAGTCCAGCCTACAGGGGTCTAATGGACTGGGGTTGCCCTGGGATTTGGATGAGATCAGAGGGCCTGGTAGGCCAGGGTCCTGGGACCAAGCTAAGGTTTGAAGCTTGTGAGGAGCAGAGTTATTTGATCCTTTCCCTAGTTGTGTTGTGTTTTATATAAATGTAATTTAGTGTCCCTCTCCCTCTTCTCCCCCCCACCAAATATCTAGTTATATCTCTCGATATATAGTGATATATGTAGAGAGAGAAAAAAACAATGTTGCTTATTTTGCCTAGTTTTCTTATCTATTGATCTGTCTTAAAGTTCTTGGTTTAGAAATTCTGCTTTGAAGTCTGTCTCTGTTCAGGTGTCCCTGAAGAGTTCATTAAAAAACTAGAGTACCCACAGCTCTGGAAGCATAGGTTTCAGTGGCAGGGATGTCCTGGGAGGTCAACACCTCTATTAAGGGCTGTTAAGCACTATGTTCTACAGAAAGAGGTCTTTTCATTGGTAAGTGCACTCAGGCTTAGCCCAGATACAGAGGCTGGAGATGATATAGTTATAGGGGAGCTCAGAACCCACTGCTCCAGTGTGAGAGTCTAGACACAGCTACTCAGTCAGCTTCCAGCAGGGAGAATTTGACTGAGATTCTAACAGACTTACATCAAGAAATCCACCTTTGAATATCAATGGTATGGAAAGGAAATATCTGAATTATCCCTCCTACAGAATGTGAAATAGTTTCTCAGGAGCCACATTTGAAAGCCATAAATGAAGAAAGTATTTTTTTGAATGAGCCTAAAAAACCTCTGTAAAGAGTCTGACCAGACCAGAGCACTTTTCAAACTGAAGTTAATAAAGGTTTTGTGTGTAATAAATCTTATTTAAAGAAGAAAAGTCAAATAGAAAATCCCTGTTAGGATATAATTTCAAACACCAGAAAAGGATTATTACAGAAAAGGTATATCTTCAATTACTACAGGAACAGAAACAGAGCTTCAATAAAACTGGTGTAACTTTCATCCATTTGAGATGCAAATTTGGCTGAAAAGTTATATATAGGCACAGATGGAGACCCAACTACTGCCTTACTTTACACCAGTGCAAACCCAAGGGACCACTTTCTGGTCTGAAGCTCCCAGAAATCAGAGAAGCTATTAGTGTAAATTTGGAGAAACATGATTGAGAACAGGATTTCTCCCTTTTTTTTTTATCGAGGATTCATAATTATAGATGCATTTAGTCATCTAGGTGGGCGTATTATACTATGTTATGGTATTAGATGTAGGAATGGGGGGTTGGGGAGTGTACAAGGGGAGAAAGGATTACCATTCCTTTTAAGCAACTTTATAAAGATGTCACATCTTAATGTCAATATTATTTTCAGTAATGAGGTATAGTATGATATCTGATAAAATGTTTTCAAATTGTAGGGCAGAAGGTTAAAAATGATAGGAGCTTAACATAAAAATAATGAATATTGTGTCTCTAAATGAACATTGTTTTCCTTCTTTTGAGGTGTTATAACATTCCTAATCTGAGGTTTATACTACTAATAGGAGAGATCAAATATGAATTCTGCAAAGTTTTCATTCTGAGCCTTTGAGAAAAAGACATCAGTAAACCCTTGCTCCCATTTCAGTCCCAGTCTTCAAGAATTCTTCTGAGAATGAAAGCAGAGGTTTGAGTCCTTATCCTCAGTGAATTCAGGGGATCTTTGTATATGTGTATATTTTTTTTAATTCAAATTAAAATAATGGGTATGTAAAAAGTCTTTAAAGATTAAATTATTTTTATAAACCTGTTGTAGGATAGGTACCTATATTCTAGTCAGTTAGTAGAGTCTGCGCTGAAGAAGCCAATATTGTCAGAGCTTCCTTGCTTTTGGCACTGGAGCTAGATTAAAGCTACCTCTGGTATATTTGCATATTGTGCAATCACACTCAACTCCAGTGAAACCCTATGTAATCATTTTAATGTTTGCTGATATTTACCACCAATATATATCACCAGTAAAATGACTTTAAAATGTTGGGAATCTAGACCCTAGTTAACTATGTTCAACAAGCCCAAGCATGTGTTTTATTGAACAAGGTACTTAATTTTGTTCCCTTACTCAGGTGCAATCATTAATGTAATTTATTTTCAGAACACCCTGTTAAACAAAAAGGTACTTTCAGGTGATAAATGTTACACATGGGAAACTGAGATGTACAAAGAAGATAAATGAACTGTTTGCGATCACCCAGAAAGCATGTGGTAAAACAGGGAGTTGAACCAGTTTTTTTGTGCATGTTAGGTGGACTCCCTAACTATTGGATCTTCATTCCCCTCCTCTTGGTTATTGTTTAGCAATATATGAATTATAGCCAAAATACCAGAGACCCAATTATTTCAATTTTTAACAAGATACTGTACAAGTATGCTGCCAATTTAATTTTTATCTTTTCTGATTTTAAAATTCAAGTTCAGTAAATGGGATGATGAACTGCAAAGGAAAGGAAAGCAAATCAAATCCTTAACAATTCACTATATTTATATATGGAAAACATATTTACTGAAAAAATCCTAATACTTTATATTAACCTAATAAAGATAGCATTTTGCATTATGAATCATCCCAGGAATTCCAGTCTGACTGTATAAGCAATATTTGTGTGAGAGGGACTTGTGGGATCAGATCCTAACTTCTAAAACATAATGGTCCCATGAACCATAAATACCCTGCATTTTTACTAACAACAAGTTGCCAGATAAACTTGATTGCTATTTGACAGGATTATAAAATTAGTGGCCTAAGGAACAGCATATTATGCAATATGCATTTGCAATTAATTTAGTAAAGCATTTGTTACAGAGTCCTATAAAATCCTTCTCATGAAATTAATTTAAGTCGGCTTGGATATGAATGCTGTCATGTGAAATGAAGACTGGCAAAGATTGTAAACAAAGGGAAATGATGAACTGCAAAGTATTGAGTTGGGAGAAAGCGACTACTGGATTACTGCAGGACTATGAGGTCAGGTCACATTCAATTTCTTCACTAATGACCTAGAAGGAGGAGTAAACAGCACATTAATTAATTTTGCAGATGATACTAAATTAGAAAGTACTGTGGAAGCCAGTTTGCTCAAAGGTGTGATACAGAGGGATAAAAGGAAATTAAATCAGTAGTGGAGGAGCAGCAGAAACTATCAGCAAGCACATCTTAGGGGAAACTGTGCACTTTAAAACCATTTAGGGTTTAGGCCCCAATTCAGCACAGCTCTTAAGCATATTTCTAAGTCTAATTGTTAATTACATGCTTAAATTTACCACTGATTAGGCAAGAAACCATGGTCTTAAAGGTAATTAAACTTATGGGTAAGTACTTTGCTGTATTGAGGTTTTCATTCTGTGCAACATGGATGCAATGTTAAAAAAAAATAAAATAAAAGAACAGGTTAGCAAGATTTAAAAGCATGAGATTTAATGTCACTCAGAACAAGAAATTAAGCCAAAGATTAAATTTTAGTCCTTACTGAAATCAGTAGTAAAACTGAATTTAGTGCTAAAATTAGTAGTAAAACTCCTGTTGACTCCTAATAAGGACTATGAGTTTACCCTCCTAAAACCTCTGCTTACACTTTGTAAGCCTGACAAACTGAAATATGGTGGGGGGAAGAATAATTAAATTATATTAAGGCCAGCTACAGACATTATACATAAACTCGTATAAGTGATTGGAAACTGATCTAAACTTGTAACAGAACAGAAGTTCAGTGCACATAGACTGGTTTAAAATGGCAGAACCTGATCTAAGATAGACATGGATGGATGTAGTATTAGACTTAATTGGTTTACATTAGACCGGTCTATTGAACATCTGTTCCAGATCCCCTTCCAATTCAAGTTAGTTTGTAGTCTGCTGGTATCCCAGGTGACATTGCAGATCTCCCATTTCTCCACTCACATAGGGGTATGCCAGAGCTTAGCTTCTGCTTGGCTGCTCCAAGTTGTCAGCCGCAGGCTGGGTGGGGCAGGGTAAGGGAACATCTGTATCTCTGTATTTCTCTGTCTTCATACAATGTCTCGGGTGTGGGGGGTGAGGAAAGGGGTGCTCTGCAGAAGGAAGGGTCGGGTCCCTTGGAGCTCTGGCTCACAGCAGGTGGCAGCAGCAGCAGGGTAGGACAG
Source organism: Alligator sinensis (assembly GCF_000455745.1). Classification (NCBI taxonomy): domain Eukaryota; kingdom Metazoa; phylum Chordata; order Crocodylia; family Alligatoridae; genus Alligator; species Alligator sinensis. The sequence continues at coordinate 287,854 of NW_005842122.1, forward strand.
GAAGGCAGAGCAAGCAAGTGGTTGCTGTGGGCTGCTGTGCCCTGTGTACATGGGGTCTGCCCTCCCCCCCCCCCCCCCCGCGGGAAGCAGAACTGCAGCTGTCACCTCCCAGATCTGTTGTTGCTGGTGCTAGCACTCGGTGGGGCATGGGGTTCTGGGCCGGGGGTGGGGGTGGGAAACGTGTGTCAGACAGCTGAATGAACTCTCCCCATGCCTGGCTCTGCAGTAGCTGGTTGGGGATAGGGGAGCAGGTGAAGTGTTTCCTCAGGTGCCTGAGACAAAAAGTCCAGGGTCCCTTGAAGGAGCTGAGAGTGTGTGTGTGTGTGTGTGTGTGCCCACATGCATGCACTGCTGGCATAGGCATTGTTCTCTGACTGCATGCAGCCAGCTCTGCTGTTGCTGTGGCAGCTACCACTGCTTTTGTCAAACTTGTCTTTGTTATTCAGAGCTCTCCATCTGGCATGGTGGCATGACCCACAAAATGCAGAGCCAGAATCTTTGCCATATCTGGGTGGGGACAGGGACACTCACATATGTATGCAAGCATGTGCACACATACATGTGCACACACATACACAGCCTCCTCCCCCCACACAGAGACCACCCCCCCATCCACTAGTGTTTAAGTCTTTGCCTCTAGCAGCTCAGGGCTCATGCCCTCTCCCTCCCACCTCCACTTCTGCAAAGTCCCCTCAGTGCAAGGAGGAGTGGGTTGCCAACATTCTGCCTCCTGAGTCCAAATATTACAGGATTCGCTGGCTGCTGGCTATGAACTCCTGATGAGTTGGGGGAGGAGCGGGGGAGGGGGTGGGAAGAGATGCAGCTCCCACTGCACACACAGGGGCACCCTTACCCTGGCTGGCTTGTCTGCTCTATGTGTGTTTGCATGGGATGGGGCTGGCCAAGAGCAAAAAGCTCTGGACACCACTGCCAGGAAAGCACCAGGTAGGGGCATGTGAAAGAAGCCCTTAGGCAGGGGAAAAGTTCAGTGTGGGGAAATGGGAAAAATCCTCAAGGGCCTGACCTGCAGTCCAGCTCATTTGAGGCTCCCATTGACAAAAAACTTTGGAGGGGAGAAAGGCAAGTTGAACGGCAGAGAGATGAGCATGTTTAGCCACAGGGACTGGGACAGCCAGATGTGCCCCAACCTGACAGAGCCCATGGAACTCATGCCACCCTGAGTGGGGGTGAGCATGCCTCCCTCCACTGGCTCCCTCAGCTGACAGCTGTCCAACAGATGGCATGGTAATGGGGGGGAGGTGTGTGCCAGGCAGCCAATCGGGAGTGACCACTACTTGGCAGTCTCTAGCACTCTGGGAGGTGTGCAGAAGTGCCCCCAAGCTGCTGGCCTGGCCAGTGCAGGTAGCCTTTTTGCCCCCCAACCCTCCACCCCATGAAAAAGCAGACTTGTGTTCTGTTCACTCTCAAACTGACATAGTCTGCTTAGAGAAATCCATGTAAATTAGTGTGGATGTGCCTTGTGCTTTTTGAATGAATGTACCTAGCCTAAGAGTCTTCCCTTAAGAACTAGCAGGATGATTGTTTAAAAAGGTTTGGGAGGTATATCCCGCAATGATGGATAGACCAGGTTGGGGTTCAGATATGTCAGTGTCACCCACAGATTAACCTGAAACCTTTTTATGACTGGATTAGCCACAGAACCCTCTCCAGAAATGTCTTAATAAAGTCTCATTGAAATTACCCTAGGATGAGAACAGAGGCAGACAGGGTAACAGAATTGGCAGCTGAAGGGCTAGAGAATATAAAGAAGGCATTTCTGAAAGAGGCATTTCGGCTCCTTGGCTAGGATAGGTCATTGAATGTACTATTGGATGGGCCAATAAGTTTAGAACTTTATTTAGCTCCTCTTTACCCTTAACTTGAAGTGAGAACATGGAAGGTTTCACAAACCCACACTATTTGCAGTTGTCTGCATTATGTCATGTATGTTGCTTGAATTTGTTTTATTGATCTGGCATGTGTCATCTTTGTGTATGGGTAGCATCAAGCTGTATTTAGCCTTATCATTCTTATGTTTGTTGGCACTGGATTTATGATGCAGATATTTTGTTTTGGGCAGACCCAAACCCTCAGACCAACTACGACTTCTCTATTTGTTAATAGGTGAATTTTGTTGATACACGGTGATAGCAGATAAGAATAATGCAAACAATTCTATATCTATGAGTCCTAGAGATGCACAGAATCAAGGTATGTCTGGCCAATATGTGAGTTTCATCTTGAGGGTCTCTCTTGAATGTCATATGTCAGCACCCTGGAGGTCAGGTTGAGTCCCTCCCCTCCACCCCACCCCCCCGCAGTGCCACAGTGAGATGGTGAGATGGGCTGATGGTGTATCTTCTGTCCATGATGGCCTCAGGTTCCCCTTTTGGGGACCCTTGCTGCTCTGAAATCCCTCCTTTTGTATTATATTTCTCCTCTGATGACTCTTCATCTCTGGCCATCGTTGCTTGGTTTCCCTGTGGTTTTCATACTGTCCACATTCTGTCCTGTCAGCATATGCCTTTGTTCTGACAAACCCATAACCTGCACATGTCCTAATTTGGGCTTTTACTGATCTTCTCCTAATTTGGTCTGTTCCCCAAAGCCAGAAATCCTAGGGCCCTACAGTTGGGCACTGTGTCCTGGCGCCAATGCTGCAGAGTCCCTTATCTGTGTTATGGAACAGTGTGGTATGTGTCTTCAATTTCCTGGCTGGTGTGTCTGTTTGCTGCTTGCCTGTGTCAGATGCAGTGGGCCTTGAAGGAAACTTTGTCACAAACAAACTTTTAGAAATCAAGTGACCCTTGCCATGCCCCCAGGACCATTGTTCTAATACAATATCTACTTTACCTACAAGCCACAAGTAGGTAAATGTAAAACTAAACCTCTAAATATCATTCCCAAAAGTAAATCTCTAAATATAAATATTTTTTAGCCATCAATGTTTATCTGTATTGTGGAATTTGAAATAAATGTATTTCTTCTATGTTATAATAGGGCCAAGATTGCATACCATGATACTAATTTTTAGGTATGACCCCTTAAACATTTGAGTTTTGTATTTGGGAGATAGCATATGACATAAGTATTTTTAATGGCCACTCAACCAGGCCCTGTCAGATGTGGTCTGAGGCACATGAGCCAGGGCCTTTCAGAAAAAAATGATTTTGCATTTTCAAAGAAGAGGTCCATAAGAATAACCCCCTGAGAACTGTATATTCATGGAAGGACATTTCTCACAGCAGGGAAATTTAGTAAGAGGCTGTATCTTGAGGATATTGGATTAGTAATTTTTTTGGAAAAGATGTAAATATTCTCCTGGTCATAATTATAGATTCATAGATTGTAGAGTCGGAAGAGACCACAATGGATCATCGTGTCTGACCCCCTGTCTCTGGCAGGAAAGAGGACCGAGGTCAGATGAACCCAGCCAGATGACTATCTAGCCTCCTTTTGAAGACCTCCAAGCTAGATAATAGCACCACCTCTCTTGGAAGCCCATTCCAGATCCTGGCCACCCTTACTGTGAAAAATTTCTTCCTAATATCTAGCCTAAATCCACTGTCAACTAGTTTACACCCATTATTCCTAGTCACTTCCTGGGGCACCTTAGTAAACAGCGCTTCCCCTATTCCCCGTTGACCTCCCCTAATAAATTTAGAGGCAGCCACAAGATCTCCCCTCAGCCGTCTCTTTTGAAGGCTGAAGAGATTCAGCTCTCTTAACCTCCCCCCATAGGGTCTATCACGAAGGCTCCTAATCATGCAAGTGGCCTTCCTCTGGACCCTCTCGAGATTCCCCGCGTTCCTCTTGAAGTGCGGCACCCAAAACTGGACACAGTACTGCAACTGTGGCCTAACCAGTGCCGCATGGAGGGGGAGCATCACCTCCTTTGTTCTATTAGTCATGCACCTGCTAATGCACGACAAGGTACGATTGGCCTTGTTGATGGCCTCATTACACTGCTGGCTCATGTTCATCTTGGAGTCAATTATGACTCGAAGATACCTCTCTGCCTCCGAGCGGCTGAGAAGGACACTCCCCAACCTATAGGTGTGCTGGGGCTTCCTCCTTCCCAGGTGGAGTACCTTACATTTATCTTTATTAAATTGCATCCTATTTCTCTCTGCCCATTGATCCAACCTGTCCAGGTCAGCCTGAATCTGCTCCCTACCCTCCGGTGTGTTAACTTTGCCCCATAACTTGGTATCATCAGTGAACTTGGAGAGAGCACTCTCCATGCCCTCGTCCAAATTGCTGATGAAGATATTGAATAATATCGGTCCAAGAACCAAACCCTGCAGGACCCCACTGCCCACCTCCCTCCGGGCCAAGAAGGAACCATCCACCACCACTCTCTGGGTGCGGTCCCTAAGCCAGTTGGACACCCACCTGACCATGTAGGCCTCCACTCCGCAGTCTGCTAGCTTCCCAATGAGGATAGGGTGCAAAACTGTGTTGAAGGCCTTCCTAAAGTCCAGGAAGATGACATCAGCCTCAGCTCCCACATCCAGGCAGTGTGTGACCTGGTCATAGAAGGCAACAAGGTTTGTCAGGCAGGATCTACCTGTGACAAACCCTCAGCATTGTTTCCCCTGCTGGGCCTGCACAAATGTGTTCTCTGATTATTTTCTCTAGCATTTTCCCAGGAATAGAGATAAGACTGACTGGCCTAAAGTTACCCAGCTCATCCCTTCTCCCTTTCTTGAAAATGGGCACCACATTGGCCCTTCTCCAGTCCTCAGGGACCTGGCTGGAGCACCACAAGTGCTCGAACAGCTGTGCCAGCGGCTCAGCTATGACACTGGCTAATTATCTAATTCTGATAATTAGATCAGAAAGGACTGCTGGTCTGGTTAGCAGATACACCCTTAGGGGACAAAAAGATGTATGCATAGTATAGGTTTCCCAAGAATCCAGAAGATAATGTATGTAAATGGTCAGGTAAGAAACCATATTCAAAACTTGCCATGTGCGCAAGTGTTTGTATAAAATTTACCTGCTGTAAGATTCACTGGTCTTGAGCCAATGGGCTAAATGTTCTGGCACATAGAAGAAGCTGCAGGAAGCCCTGACAGGAAAGTTAGAGGCTGCAGTTGCTTTCTGACCTCTTAAGCTGAGAAGGAGCTGCATTCTTTGAGCTTAGGTATAAGATGCAGGAATGAGGTAAAATCATCATTCTGATGTTTACTTTGTTCTTATATCTCTATTTAAACATATGGCTATTGATTTCTTCTCCTTGCCCTTGCTTTTATAATAAATATTCTTGTTATCTTGTATAAATGATTGTCAACAGATAAGTGCAATTTCAGTGCATTTGACTACATAGGAAGGCCTCTTCTCTGGAAGGGAGGATATAAGATTTCTGAGCACATGACCAGACAAGGGTGTGATGCTTTTAATTAGCAAAATCCCTTCTGCTAAGAACTGACAAAACTTTAATGAGGCAGGTAAACTTGAGGCAGGATAAATCAGGGAGGTGAGCTTTGGTGCATTTTATTCTGTTCTCAGTGGTCAAACAGTACACAGCAGAGGGGTGTTGGCGTAACTAGCACCCCTAAATGTCTAAGAACACTTGGGGGGGTGTCTTAAAGGCATAGCTAATGAAATCCAGGGGCAAGGTGTGTCACAGAGAGGGAAAGGGCACCTGAGATGGGACAGGCAGCCTAAAGTTGTTAATGACAGCAGACCAGACCAGTTTCTGTCAAGAAGTAAGGGTGGCAAGAGTGCCCAAAAGCCCCCCTGGATCACCAAGGGCATTCGTGAATGCCTGATTGCCAAAAAGGAGGCATACACCTGGTGGAAGGGAGGGGCTATCACCAAAGAGGAGTATACCTTCACCGCTAGGGTCTGTAGGGGGGCTGTTAGAAAAGCTAAGGCAGACACGGAGCTAGGGCTAGCATCAAAGATCAAAGATAATAAAAAGTCATTTTTTAAATATATAGGGAGAATGAAGAAGGCACGGGTAATGTGGGACCCCTGCAGGATATGCTTGGCAATCTGGTGGTTGCAACAGAGGAGAAAGCAGACCTCTTTAACAAAGCAATTGGTGACGGACAGGGGGGACAAGGCTGAACTCCTCAATGAGTTCTTTGCCTCAGTGTTCCTAAGTGAGGGGCAGGACAAGGCTCTCACTGGGATTGTAGAGAGGCAGCAGCAAGGCACCAGACTGCCATGCGGAGACTCTGAGATGGTGCAGAGTCACTTGGAGGAACTGGATGCCTTTAAGTCGGCAGGCCCGGATGAGCTCCATCCGAGGGTACTGAAGGCACTGGCTGACGTCATTGCACAG
>NW_005842122.1:294158-294721 GCF_000455745.1 Alligator sinensis
TGGCTCACGGGCCAGGTCCCAGAGGACTGGAAAAGGGCCAACGTAGTCCCAATTTTCAAGAAGGAGAGGAAGGAGGACCCGGGCAACTATGGGCCAGTCAGTCTCACCTCCATCCTAGGCAAAGTCTTCAAAAAAATTATCAAGGCTCACATTTGCGAGAGCCTGGCAGGACAAATTATGCTGAGGGGAAACCAGCACGGGTTCATAGCAGGTAGATCATGCCTGACTAATCTAGTCTCTTTTTATGAGCAGATTACAAAACGCCTGGACGTAGGGGTAAGGGTTGATGTCGTATACTTAGACTTCAGGAAGGCCTTCGATACGGTATCCCACACCATACTGGTAAACAAGTTAAGAGCTTTTGACTTGGATGACTACACAGTCCGGTGGGTGGCAAATTGGCTAGAGGGTCACACCCAGAGAGTTGTAGTGGATGGGTCGGTATCGACCTGGAAGGGTGTGGGCAGTGGGGTCCCGCAGGGCTCAGTCCTTGAACCGATACGTTTCAATATCTTCATCAGCGACTTGGACGAGGGAGTGAAGTGTACTCTGTCCAAGTTTGC
>NW_005842122.1:295330-321656 GCF_000455745.1 Alligator sinensis
TGTGGGTGTTTCTCTGCCCTCCCTTGCGGGTCGTCAAGAGGAGGTGAGATAATCATCTAGCTGTGGTCATCTGACCCCAGCCCTCTTTCCTGCCTATGCAGGGGGTTGGACTCGATGATCTATTGAGATCCCTTCTGACCCTAGCATCTATGAATCTATGAAATTCTTCACCTCCATTTTCCTGTGCAGGGACCAGGACTCCCCGACCAGGATTCCAGATGGACTCAGAAGAAACGCTGCCAGGCCTAAGGTCAGGGAGGACCGGGTTAAAGAGTTTCTGGAAGGGCTGGACATGTTCAAATCAGCAGGTCCAGATGCTCTCCACCCCAGAGTGTTGAGGGAAGTGGCAGGGGTTCTTGCAGGGCTCCTGGCACAGCTTTACAAGCATTCGTAGTGCTCCAGCCAGGTGCCAGATGGATGGAAGAAAGCCAACGTGGTCCCCATCTTCAAAAAAGAGAAGAGGAAGGCAACTATAGCCCCATTAGTCTTACTTCAATCCTGGGGAAACTGTTTGAGAAGATCATCAAGGAGCACATCTGTGATGGGCCAGCAGCAGAGATGATGCTCAAGGGCAACAAGCATGGTTTCATTAGGGGCAGGTCATGTCAGACCAACCTGATTGCCTTCTACGATCAGGTCACAAAAGCATTGGACGCAGGTGTCACAGTGGACCTGTAGTCTTTCTGGACTTCAGCAAGGCCTTTGACACTGTCTCCCACCCCATTCTTATAAAAAAACTAGGTGACTGTGGCACTGATGCCTACACGGTCAGATGGATTGCAAATTGGCTGAAGGGTCGTACTCAGAGTGTAGCGGTGGATGGGTCTTTTTCGACCTGGAGGGAAGTGGGCAGTGGAGTCCCCCAGGGCTCAGTTCTTGGGCCCGCACTGTTCAATTTCTTTATTAGTGACTAGGACGATGGGGTCCTGTTTAAATTTGCTGATGATACCAAGATTTGGGGTGAGGTGCGCACGCTAGTAGGGAAGGACAGATTACAGCAGGACCTGGACAGGTTACAGGGGTGGGCTAGCAAAAATAGGATACGTTTCAATACTGACAAGTGCAGGGTGCTGCACTTGAGCAGTGGGAACGAGCAGCACACTTATAAGCTGGGAAACTCCCTTCTTGAGAGCACGGTGGCAGAAAGAGATCTTGGAGTCATTATTGACTCCAAGATGAACATGGGCTGACAATGTGAGGTCATGGTTAGTAGGGCTAACCGTACCTTGTTGTGCATCCACAGATGCATTTCAAGCAAGGCCAAGGAGGTGATCCTCCCCCTCTGTGCAACACTGGCCAGGCTGGAGTACTATTCAGTTCTGGGCGCCGCACTTCAGGAGGGATATGGACAGCATTGAGAGGGTCCAGAGGAGGGCCACCCGCATGATCTGGGGACAGCAGGGCAGACCCTATGAAGAGAGGCTACGGGACCTGAGCCTTTTCAGCCTTCACAAGAGAAGGCTGAGGGGGGACCTGGTGGCCATCTATAAACTCACCAAGGGGACCAGCAGGGTTTGGGAGAGACCCTGTTCCCCCTAGCGCCCCTCAGGGTAACAAGGAATAATGGCCACAAATTGTTAGAGAGTAGGTTTAGACTGGACATCTGAAGGCACTACTTCATAGTCAGGGTGGCTCGGATCTGGAACCAACTTCCAAGGGAAGTGGTGATGGCTCCTACCCTGGGGGTCTTTAAGAGGAGGCTTGATGTCTACCTGGCTGGGGTCATATGAGCCCAGTTTTCTCTCCTGCCCAGGGCAGGGGGTCGGACTTGATGATCTACAAGGTCCCTTCTGATCCTACTTCTATGAATCTATGAAGAGCCAGAAGAGAGAGTGTTTTTCTTCCAATCTGATGAGATTGAGGGATGAAAAAGTAGTTCCCAGTTGGTGAGATGATGGCTAGCTTTTTACCTATCCCTCAACCTTTAATGAGCAGCCCCTCTCAGAATGACATGGATTATGAGGCACTTCACTGAACAACAGAGCTGTGTGGGGCATGTGGAAGAGTGGGTGAGTAGCAGGAACATTCACAAGAGTTGAAATCTCTAGCCTGAGAGCTTTCAGACAATAATGTTCAGGCAGTAAGATATTGGCAAATCACTTACAGCATTGGTGTGGGTTGGAGTGTGTAAGACTGGGTAGTAGGCTGTCTTGCCTAGTGGTAAGGCCACTGGAAAAGAGTAGGAGCTGGAGGCAGAGTCCAAATTACAGGTGAAGTAAGGCATCAGGGAGCAAGTTACTAGATTCAGGGGGGAAATTCAGTGGCAGAATCCAAAATGCAGACTGATTCAAGGTTTAGGAGTCAGAGACCAAGTTACCAAAGTCAAAGAGAATTTCCACAGCCAGGCTCCAGAAGCAGAGCTGAGAAGTGTCAAAAGTCAGAAAACCAAGATCACAGGATCTAGGAAGGCTTACCCCAGCATACTTCAAAAAGAACTGTTGGTTGGCCTGCAGCTTGCTGCTACAGATCTAAATAAGGAGGCTGCTCTCCCCAGCAGCCAATCAAGAGGCCCAAATAACAGCCAGCTGGTTCATTAGCTGGGGTAGGCCTGCAAGTCAGAACCCCTAGGCACATGTGGACAGCTAGGCTATTAGCCTGACGGGGCCTTCTCTCATGGGACAGAGTGACTGCAGGAGCCAGCAGACTATGGGTCTCCCCAGAAAAAGGCATGTTGAAGGTCAAATACCCTGAACCAACTCAAGAGGGAAAAGGGACACAGATGAAGGGCCCTTATGAGAAGTGTCCATGTCTGAAGAGGCATACGATTTGGAAAGCAATCTCTGTAAGTAAGTTTCATTCTTCTTTCTGTGAGGTTGGTCTGCATGGTTTTGGTTAGGTCTTATAGATGACTCTGAGGGAAGGAAGAGGAGGAGAGAAGTAAACTTACCGAAATACCAGCGAGGTAAGGGAAACTGAGGTAAGGGGAACTATGAACAGCTGTAAGTAGAACAGCACATGAATAGTGACACTTCAGCAACACTGCTGATTAAGAAATTGTTAGAGCTGCCTTATGTGTTGTGCTCCCAAGACCTGGAACAGGATGGAATGAATCCTTTCCCACCTGTGTAACTAAAGACTTGGAGTTGTGGCTTGGTTAAGACCATCTTTCCAGTTTGTGAGCTACCTGAATATATTTTTATTAGCACGAACTCAAATGAGGTCATAAACCTGTGACTTTTGTGGTGGGTACACACCTACTTCCTCCACCACTTACGCCGCATACTTGGAGACCAAATTAGAGACAGAAGCAGGTTTCCTAGTTGCCATTAATAAATGACAAGATTGTGGGATTTATCTGGCAGAACTGGTGAGCTGAAATTACTTTTAATGAACTAGTACTGGGGCTGGGGTGTGGGCCCAGTGATCCACAGAACAGATCCAGCCCATGGGCTGTATGTTTGACATCCCTCCCATATAGCAATCCTTGATTGTGACCAGATCCAAATTCTTGTTAAGGTTGTATATGTATATGTATATGTATATGTATATGTGTGGGGGAGGCAGGGGGGGAGAGGGAATAATTTCTTAATCAATGCCAGAGAGTATCTTCAAATTAAAGATAGGATATAAGTCTCAGGCCTGAAATTTGAATCAAATATATTTTGTCTTGTTTTCTGCTAGTGATTAAAATCCTTCAGAGCATGAGGTAAGTGGAAACTGAATACTTGTACAGGGAATTAGCCAAGGTTCCATTTCTGTACAGCTATATCCCTAGAGTCCCTTTGGCTCTGGCCTAATTTGCCACTTTGCAAAACAACCAATTCCTTGACTGTCCTGATGTATATTGGAGGTGTGGAAATTTTTTCTTAACTCCTACTGAAGGCTGAGATGAGGCAGTACAGAATTTTATACTGTAATGTGGGATGTCATGATTACTGGAGTTTCAGTTTCTATCAGGCTTAATAAGATAAAGAAGAAAAAAAGTAAACAGGACTTTGGAATTAGAAGACCTTTAAAGGTAGACACCTTGAGAGAGAGATCTAACACCTTGATTCTGTTCAAGTATAAATTATTATTAATAATACAGGTTGGCACCTTTGGGAAATTCGAATGGAGGTGCAAATCTTAAGTGATTTGCAAGTTTGATTTGCAAGTTTGGGTATTTACCTACTTTTGATTGGTAATAGTAATCTTTTTGTGGACCACTTAGACATTCTGTGAGCTCCCAGAGGTCGTCCTTGGACCCAGATTGAAAACCACTGCTCTAGAAGTTCACTGCTAGGTCTTAATATTGAGGGAAATCCTAAAGTGGCATAGGATGTATGCATGCTACAAAAAAAGAAGGGAACAGGTTATTAAAGTTAAGATTTGGATCAGTGGAATGAGAGGTACACATCTGCAATAGAAGCAGGAAGCTGGACCCCAGTAGCAAGGCAAAAATGAACCAGCTTGGCCAGAGGGACAACCAGAATATAACAAGACTTCATTGTATTGTATCTAGATTAAACTATTTTATACTTTTAATGGGGCTGAGTTCAAAATCAGGAAACAAAGAGACCTGCGGGCATTTTCCTGGGACTAACTGTCAACTGGTTTAACATGCTGTAGCATTCAACCTGAAACTACCAAATTACAAAGTCAGAGTATGCCTGAATCATTGGAAATAGGGAACAATTACAATATTTTTGTGCATATTTAACAGATCCTCCTTAAGTTATTCAGGAACATTGCAACGTGTCTCCATCTGCTGTTTGTTTGTTGGTCAGTGTGTAAGGGGGAGGGGAAGGGGGAAGACCAGGGGGAATGGGAGATTACTAACTATTTGATAATCCCACTAGGCTCAAAATGCCAAGAGATTTAGTGGTAGCTTTTCTGGAAGTCCCCAAATAAGCTATAATTAGGTTACTTTGGCAAGGCATGGTTTTCAGAACCTGGGAAATCAGGATGGGACTTTTAATATGTGGTTCAGTGAAAATAATCCTTCCCCCCATTATGAGAAAGCTGGTGATGTGGCCACAGCAGTGTGTTGTAGGAAACTATGAAGGAGGTTGGGGTAGGGACCTCTGGCAGGTGGAAATGATTTAGGAAGCAATTGTGCCCCCCACTGTGCCTGAATTATTGATTATAGTTTCCAGATCAGATAATTAGGCCACAACTTTATTGTATCTGTCATATCTTGCCTGTCTGCCTGCATGTTTTGGATAATTACAGAGGGAAACAGTTTCACTCCCTGCAGCATACTATGCAACAATTTTCAGGGTTTAAGACTCAGCGGACATAGAAACTTAGGATGCAAAAATGAAAAGAAATATAAGGTTGAGAACAGTGAGCAAACTTGTTGTGATACGGCAACAAAAAAGGCCAGGGTAGTTTTGGGCTAAAATCTCAGAGGAATTTTGCCTGAGAGAAGATAGAAAATATCCTTTTCCATGTAGTTCTAGCGTGACTAGATCTGAAACACTGTTAAAAATTGGGTACCTCATTTTCAGAAGAAAAATACTAAAGAAATTTCAGGGAATAGGAACAAATACTATGAGGGGGGTGGAGTGATCTCTTAAGAATATAAGAGTGGAAGAATTAAATATGTATAGTTAGGATTATAGTAAGTTATACCTATTTGACGGGTAAGAAACCACCAACAGTATTCTCATAACTCCTTGATACACTACATTTTACCATATTGACATCTCTGAAACTGAAGATTATTGGGTGCTTGTGGCACATTACTGTGCTGTTTAAAACCTAACTGGGCAAAACATTCACAAATGGACAACACAATATTTCTGCATTGGTAGCGGGTAGAATAGATGACATAGTGCTAGTATCTCCTTTCAACTGTTCTGTTTTCTGTTTGATCTGACCCAGACTCTAGAGCAGGTGTGGGCAGTTATTTGGGTTGGTGGACCACTTAATGAGTTTTGGTAATCTGCTGACCACCTCCCTCTCCCCCACTACCACCTACCCTCCCTCCCTTCCTCCCAGGACTGCAATCAGCATGGAAGCCTGAATCTCCCCACAGCTTTAGCATGCACCCCCCCCGCCCATGGCTGAAGTCCACCTTCCTGCAGCTTTAGCATGCCCCAAAAATCTGGACCCAGAAGCTGTCAGCCACATCCACAGCTGCCCAAATGCAGTGGCAGCTTCTGGGTCAGGGCTCTAGGCATGCGATGTTAGGATAGCTTGTCACATTTATACTTTAATTGTACCTGCTTGAGTGGTGAATTATACTATTCTTTAGACTTGTTCTTTTATATTTAGCCTTATTTAACCATTTCTCAAGATTTTGTATAGCCTTATTATTATTTGAACTTTTCATTTTGCTTGTGCCTGTATTATCAGCTGACCTTGAGTATGCTAACACAGGCAGATTATAGCCTTGAGCTTGCTTGCATGTTTTTTCTTTACTTTTTTATTACTGTGAGAAGTTTCTCTAACATAACATAGTAATAGCCTTGTCACCAGCTCAAATTAACTGAAATTGGCACTAACCAGCTGAATCAGAGGGATCAAATGATTGGATATGTTAATGGGAGGTGATAAGAGGAGACCCAGAAGCAAAGAATCATCAAGAGAAGTGAAGTTGAAGAAAAGCATAAAAGGGAGCATCAAGAAAGTTAAGTATGTGTGTTGTCATACATCCAGCCTTCAACACCTGTCTAAGTTTTGCGAGCTATAAAAATTATCCACTGACACATCCTCTGCTTTTGGGGACTGATTGGTCACTGTTTCTGGGAAGCAGAGAAATTGGGTGAGATTATTGTACTAAGTGTTTTCTCTTGCTTTATATAGAAATGGCTAAAATAACATTTGTTGTATCAATAAAGCTAGACTCTGGTTAAATCAGCTGTTTGTTTTCATATTTAACATCCATTTAATGGTTGCTTAAGCTTTAATGATCCCTTAGCACTATCCGGTGGACAGTAGTGCAGATGTGGGGGAGGAAGGGGGAAGGATGGGACCTGCTACAGCTGTGGGCTGTAACCAGCACAGAAGCCTGAACCTGCCTGCAGCAGTAGCACACCCTTCCCCCCCCCACTCCCCAGAACCCTAACCTGGAAGTTGCTGACCATGTTTAGACAATAACGGGTCCGGACCAGTGCAGAGGATCCACCTCCAAGGAGGAATACTCTGCACTTATCCAGACCTGCAGGGAGCGAACCAGGAAAGCCAAGGCTGCAACAGAACTCCAACTAGCTACAAGTATCAAGGACAATAACAAGCTCTTTTTTAGATATCCAGGGAGCCGGAGGAAAAGCAAGGCCAACATTGGACCCCTGCTAAACCAGATGGGACAACTAACAACTGATGCCCAGGAAAAAGCTAACTTGTTAAATGGGTACTTAGCATCGGTCTTTTGCCAGTCCCATGGGATGCCCCTGCCTATTACAGGACAGGGAGGTCTGGGTGAGGGAGATTCCTTACCCTCCATCAATGCTGACCACATGAAGGAACACCTTGAAAGGCTGGATACCTTCAGGTCAGCTGGCCCTAACAGTTTACACCCCAGGGTACTCAAGGAGCTGGCTAGCATCATAGCTTAGCCCCTGGCATGGATTTTCGGGAACTCCCGGCGCTTTGGTGAAGTCCCCAAAGATTGGAAGAAGGCCAATGTGGTGCCTATCTTGAAGAAAAGGAGGAAAGTGGATCCAGCAAACTACAAGCCCATCAGCCTGACCTCTATCCCGGGGAAGGTCTTAGAAAAGATTATCAAAGAGGCCATTCTTAATGGACTGGCTGATGGCAACATCCTGAGGGATAGCCAGCATGGGTTTGTTGCAGGTAGGTCTTGCTTGACCAATCTTATTTCCTTTTATGACCAGGTGGTCTATCACCTGGACAAAGGAGAAGAAATTGATGTTGTATATCTTGACTTTAAAAAAGACTTTGATCTGGTATCCCATGATTACCTCTTAGCAAAACTGGCTAACTGTGGCCTCACCACAATCTTCTGACTGGGGAACTGGCTCCATGGTAGGATCCGGAGGGTGGTGGTTGATAGAAGTCAATTGTCGTGGTGTGCTGTGTCCAGTGGGGTCCCTCAAGGCTCTGTCCTTGGGCCTATACTATTCAACATCTTTACTAATAATGTGGACATTGGTGTCAGAAGCAGACTGGCCAAGTTTGCCAATGACACCAAACTCTGGGGTAAAGCATCCACACCTGAGGACAGGAGGGTGATACAGGCTCAGTAAATGGGCGGGTGAGAACCTGATGGTGTTTAACACCGAAAAATGAAAGGTTCTCCACCTTGGAAAGAAAAACCTGCAGAATCCTTATAGGCTCGGCAGTGCTACGCTGCCTAGCACTACAGAAGAAAGAGACTTGGGAGTTATCATTGATCACAAGATGAACATGAGCCTTCAATGTGATGCTGCAGCTAGTAAAGCGACCAAAATGCTTTACTAGCCTCAGTAATAGATTGGAATAGATTGCTGCCAGAGGTGGTTCAAGCACCTACTCTGAATGCCTTCAAAAGACATCTGGATGTTTATGTTGCTGGGATCCTATGATCGGGGGGCTGGACTTGATGATCTTCCAAGGTCCCTTCCAGACCTAATGTCTATGAAATCTATGATATAGGCAGCTGTCAATGTAGCTGGCAGCTGCTGGATCCAGACTCAGGGTTGGAGGGAGCAGGGTGCGTTAAACTTGTTACATCTGTGCACTACATTTGCAGGAGGGGCGAAGGGGAGTGCAGGGCATGCTACATCTGTGAGCAGGTTTGTGCTTCTGTCCTGGCTCAGACAGAGAGAGACTGGAAGCAGCTCTGGCTTCTTGGCACCCACCTGCCGGCTGGATCCAATCAGTTGGTGGTCTGGATCTGGCCTTCTTGCTGCATTGTACCCACCCCTGCTCTGGACCCCAGCAGTGGTCCTAGTATCTGGAATGGCTCAGAAAGATTGGGTTTTATTTACTTGTCTGTTTATGATTTAAAGACTCTGCTTCAGTTGCAAGGACTAGACTAAGATTGTTGCAAGGCTAGACAATCCATTTATAGGGACTTTAAAATGTTTAACTTAAAATATGCAGATTTGCAAATGGATCCCACACTTGAAATGTTGTTTGGAGTCCAGAAATCCCTGTTTAATAATTATTAGGGTTATCTTTAAGACATTTCTAGTTGGAAACACTTTTCTATAGGGAGCATTTTCATAGTTAATTTTCTTATTGCTATTGGCTTTATTATATAATGTTTGGTTTTATTTTATTATCTGAGCACTTTTATAACACTGAAAAAAACACACACACTTCATTATAGATCAACTTGACTTTAATTTTCTTAGCAAACATGGAAATTTAGATTACAGAACGTGTGCGCGCTTTATATCTTAATCAAATTTCCTTTGAGGGCCAATAGAGAAAAAAATCTGCTCTTGCAAACTACTTGATGTTTCTTTATGGAATTGCTTATGGGGAATGTATCAATAATATTATGTTTTTACTCTTTTTGTTAGTAATCCACTGAAAATAGAAAAAAGCAAAGTTTTTATAGATGAAACTATAAAAGTAATAGAGCTGTGTAATCCATTCAAATTTGCAAGGCAATATGCCACAACTTTTATAGTTATTATGCTCAAAAACATCAATAGGAATGGACAAGTTTCCCTAAAAAGACATAATGACATTTTTGGCAGTAAATGTTCAGATACTTTAAGAAAACATGCTTATTAGGCAAATATTTGAAAAGATTAAAAAAAGAAAGTTATTCCTCCTAAGTCATTGCTGCAACTCGTTCAAAACTAGGTTTGAATTGAGTTGGGAAATAAGTGTGTTTGCTTACCAATAACTTCAGTAATTGCCCCCCTTCTGTGATAAAATAATTTTGTAGGTTTCTAGAGTTCTTCAACATGTATTAGAAATATGGAGTTCTGAAACTATTTATCTTTTGGAAGCTGGGAATATTTTTGCTTGTTTGTTAAAATAAAAATATTTTGGACCTTTGTTTAACTTAAAAAAAATAAAAAATAATGTGCAAAACATGTCAGAATTTTTCCTTTATATATGGGGAGAAATGTTATATAATGCAGTTATTAACTCCATTTTTTGCTGTCAGAAGCTGTTTCCATACATAATGCATAACACATTTAGATGATCTGTGCAGGAATTTATATTCAAAATCACAGGGCAGAACTTTACAATAATTAAAGAAACATTTAGAGTTGGTTAAATAAAAGGCAATCACAGGGTATAACTGCAGTACTTCTAGATTTCCTTTCAACAGTGCTATCATGAATCACTCAGTGTCTACTTGCTCCTTTTTCACACATGCTGAATCCCCAAAATGAGGCACCGTATCCATCTTAAAGTATCCTTGACCATAGCTTATGGTGCTCTTAGTGTCTTGGGTACCTGCTGATGGCCACTTTGAGTAGCTATATTACTTTTTTTTGAGAGAGAGAGAGAGAGTTGATACCAAAAATAGGAGCAAGTAGCAGGGTATGCTTCATGGGTTCTCCTAGGCATGAAACAAGTGCTTTAGATGTACCCGTAGAGTTGGATTGTTTCTAAACTGTGAGCTGATGTGAATGGACAATTCTGCATTCCCTATACAGACAAAGTGTAATAAATCACTGATTTGTAGTGATGTGGTAATGCAAGGGCTGTCAAATTCTCGCTACATCTGGGTAAGACGATGAAAGTGATAGGCACAGCACCATGTTCCATCTCCCTCAGCACTAACCCAGGAAAACCTAATATCCCACTACTTAAAGCTGCGAGAATGTGGGTCAACTTTGTAGTCATCCTTGATCCTATACCTAACAACTTCCTGTACTTTAAGTTCAACATGTAGAAGTAACCCTGCCTCCGCCTAGAAACTAAAGAGTTTCCAAGTATAAGGATGACTGCTGTACTCATTTCATGGTCTATTCCTTTCTGCTGTGTGTTTGGAATATAGCCATATGCTGTAGTGATATGAAACAGGAAATCCAGATATACCCTACCCTTCCTGAAAGTCCCACCAATTTCATTAGAGATTAGCCTTCCTGTTGAATATACTAGCTGTGGCTGATGGGAGCCTTAGACTTTTCTTCAGGTTGGGAAAAATCCAAATATCATGATTGTATTATAGCTAGGCTCTAAAAAGCCATTCCTTTCACGTTGACTCCCTGCCCCAGCACCAGACTTATTTTAATTGCTCATGAGTTACCAGAAACCTCCAAAAACTGACATGAGAAATCTGGAATTCATTGTCCCCTGTTGTCCCCAGGCTGTGATGGTTCATTTCTCTAAGATGCCTTTTCTACAGAAGAATTAATATCCCCATTACAGGCAAATAGTGCCTTTTGTGTTTGTTAAATACCTCATTTGATTAACTTCCAGTGACATGCGATTACAAAAATATAGTTATATAAAATACTATAATACACAGATATGAAAATGGCATTTGGAACCCAGCTTCACACTAGCTACTAATAAACATTAAATACCACAGCAGTAAATCTAATTTGGTAAGATATCCATGCATCCTACACAGTGAATGCCAACAGAAAATTCAATTTTGGGGTGAATCCATGATATGCTGTTTCCTAAAGATCCACCCAGGTATGCTTAGGACGGTTCATGACAACAACCAAAAAAACCCCCCTGACAGCTTCTCAACATGATACTTAGTACAACAAAATCCTAGTAAATATTCAAAAAGTGTCTACATTAAGATTCATGACTTCAGGCACAGCATGAAGTGTCTACTGATACCAGGCAGAGAATACTGGTGTTGCATGTCCACCAGGCCAGAATTGACTGCCATGACTGAATAAAATACATTCAATACAAATACATTACTGTCAAGGATACCAGCAAATTGTCTTGAAGTGTTCAAGTGACACTTCCTTGCTGAGGTTCCTGGCAATGATCTCATCTCCAACAACCCCACTCTTCAGTCTGTTATTGTGGTAGAGAAGCAGTAAGGAGGAAACACTATCAATAGACACTTTGCATGCTGTGCCTGAAGTCATGAATCTTGATGCACATGCTTTTTGAATATTTACTAGGATTCTGCTCTGATTATTGGGGCAGTTAGTAGCACCCACTCCTTGCATTCTTTCCCACTTCTGACTACTTTTTTTTCTTTCTTTTTTTTCCCCTGTGTGGCAGTTGAAAAGTTACTAAAATCTATAGTGTTTAAAAGAGGACAATGAATTTAGCACTGAAGGTACATAATGAAAGCTTTCCCCAACCACAATCCTTCAGTTTACAAGGACTAACTGGCCTCAAAAGCCACAGACAATTAGCACTTTGAGGTAACAAGTTTTTGGATTGTGAAGGCAGCCTACTGCTGTGCCAGTCTAGTTTCCCTTAGTACTGTCTTCTGCCTCTGTTACCTGAAAGATCCAGGCTTAATGAAATTATTCCTCCTTATGCCTAAGGATCTACTTATTATTTTCTCTTATCTACAAAGCAGTGTAATCCCACAATGGATGCTGGCCCAGAAACATTGCTGTATAGCTGTGGCCAGGTAAGCAGTGGCAGCTCAGTATCAGTCAGCCAAAACTTTCTTATTTCATAGACATTAGGGCTGGAAAGGACCTTGAACATCATCAAGTCCAGCCCCCTGCCCCAGGGGCAGGAAGTCAGCTAGGGTCAAAGGATCCCAGCAAGATAAGCATCCAAACATTTCTTGAAAGAGTCCAGTGTAGGTGGCTGTACTACTTCTGGAGGGAGTCTATTCCAGGCCTTGAGGGCTCGAACAGTAAAGAAGTCCAACCTAAAATGTCCAACCTAAAATGGTCATGGAGGAATTTATGACCTTGGTCCTTGCTATCCCTTGGGGTGCTCTGGTGAACAGATGTTCCCTTACATCCTTATGCACACCCATTATGTACTTCTAGGCAGCCACCAGGTCACCCCTGAGCCTGTGCTTTTCCAGGATGAAGAGTCCCATGACTCTCACCCTCTCATCATAAGGCCTATTCTCTTGCCCTTTGAGCATGCACATGGCTCTCCTGGACTCTCTCAAGCTTCTTGACATCCTTCTTGAATTGTGGAGCCCAGAATTGGATGCAGTACTCCACCTGCGGCCTCACCAAGGCCAAGTACAGCAGGAGGATGATATCCTGACATTTACTTGAGAAGCATCTATGGATGCAAGCCAGAATTTTGTTTGCTTTACAGCTGTGACATCACATTGGTGGCTCATGTTCATCTTGTGGTCAATCACCACTCCCAAGTCCCTTTCAGCCATGGTGATAGTGAGCGTAACACTGCCAAGCCTATAAGCGTGCTGCGGGTTTTTCCCCCCCGAGGTGGAGTACCTTGCATTTTTTATTATTGAACATCAGCAGGTTTATATCCACCCACTTACAAACCTTATCCAAGTGAGCCTGGATCACTAGTCTATCCTCAGGTCTGGATGCTATGCCCCAAAGTTTAGTGTCATAGGCAAACTTGGCCAGTGCACTTCTGACACCAATGTCCACATCGTTGATAAAGATGTTGAAGAGAACTGGTCCAAGGATAGAGCCTTGGGGGACACTGCTGGTCACGGAGTGCCATACTAATTCACTTCTATCAACTACTACTTTCTGGGTCTGACGTCCAAGGCAATTTCTCAGCCATCACACTGTGGTTTAGCCAAGGCCACATTTGGTCAATTTTTCCATGGGGAGATCATGGGACTTCGTTAAAGTCCAGATATATGATATCAATCTCTTCTGTCTTGTCCAGGTGGTATTTAACCTGGTCATAGAAGGAGATGAGATTGGTCAGGCAAGACCTACCTATGACAAACCCGTGCTGGCTGTCCCTCAGGATGTTGCCATCTGCCAGCTTATCAATCAGGGTCTCTTTGATAATTTTCTTCAGAATCTTATCAGGGATTAAGGTCAAGCTGATTGGCCTGTAATTCCTCGGATCTACTTTACTCCCTTTCTTGAAGATAGGTACCACATTGGCCTTCTTCCAGTTTCTAGGTACCTCTCCTGAGCACTATAAGTTTTTGAATATTTTTACCAATATTTGGGCTATGACACCTGCCAGCTCCTTGAGCACTCTACAATGTAATCTGTCAGGACCAGATGACTTGAAGATGTCCAGCCTCTTAAGGTGTTCCTTTACAAGGTCTACACTGATGCTGGGTATAAATACGCCCTTACCCTGGCCATCCTGTGTCATGCTAGGCAGGGCGATGAAAGACTGATGCGAAGTACCCATTAAGCAGGTTGGCTTTTTCCTGGGTGTTGGTTATCAGTTATCCCATTTGGTTCAGCAAGAGTCCAGTGTTACCCTTGCTTTTTTTGCCGACTCCCTACATATCTGAAAAAGGACTTTTTATTATCCTTGATATGAGAAGCTAGATGGAAGTCAGTTGCAGCCTTGGCTTTCCTGGTCCGCTCCCTCTAGGCATGGACCAGTACTGAGTACTCCTCCTTGGTGGTTATTCCAGCCTTCCATCCTTTATAAGTCTCTCTTTTTAGGCATAGGAGGTCCTCAGGTTCCCTGCTGAGCCAAGGGAGTTACTGTGCCCTTTTGCTACCCTTCCTCTGAGATGGGATAGACAACACTTACGCTGTCAGGATCGCTCCCTTGAGGAGCAACCACTCCTCTTGGACTCCTCTTCCTGTTAAGTCATGGTCCCTTAGGTCCTCAACAATGAGTTTCCTGAGCTTGTCAGAGTTAGCTTTCCTAAAGTCGAGGACTTCTGTATTGCTGACTGACTTGCCAGCTTTGTGATGTACAGTAAACGTGATCAGCTTGTGGATGCTATCACCCAGCTTTCCATCGATTCTTAGGTCACTGACTAGATCATCCCCTTTGGCCAGTACCAGGTCCAGCAACACTTTACCTCTTGTTGGCACAATGACTTCCTGAGTCAAGTAGAGCTTGTCCACACATGTGAGAAAGCTTTGCAACCAATCGGATTTGGCTGAGTGCTCTTCCCCATGAGATGTCCGGGTAGTAAATTCTCCCATGACAACTATGCACTGGGAGCATGCAGGCTCAGCCAGTTCCCTGGCAAATTCCTTGTGTAGATCTTGTTAATGGTTAGGAGGTCTGTAGTAGACTCCTTCCATGATGTCCCCTGTTCCATGTTCTCTGCATATTTTAACCCAGAGGGACTCCAGTTGTCCTCCCTGGGTGCCAATGTCAATTTGCAGGGACGTGTAGCTTTCCTTGACATAGAGAGTTACACCTCCACCCCTTTTATTTGCACAATCTCTCCATAGCCATCTATACCTGTGGCCCAGTCATAGGTAGAGTCCCCACCAGGTCTCTGTTATCGCTGTGAGTTCATAATCATTCTTGCTTACCAGGAGGACCAGTTCCTCTTGTTTGTTCCCCAAGCTCCTGGCATTGATGTACAGACATGTAAGTGTCCCATTGGAAGCCCTAGGCTTCCTTGCACTCCCAGGCAGACACTGTTCCAGGGCTGTGGTAGGTGTGAATTCCCTTGGGTTCTCTAACCTGCTGGTTATGCAGTAGTTGCCTAGTGGGCTTGCACTGGGGGTTATCCACCCATCCCCTGGCAGAATTAGTTAAAAGCCCAGTCAAGCGGGTTATCCAGTCTGGCTGAGAAGAGCCTCCTCCACAACGGAGTGCTTGTTTGCTTTAGTTACTGATAGTAAGTCTTATTCTTGATACCATTCATGACCTCTGGACCTTCAGAATACCTGTGACACTATCTTGTATATATGTTGATTCCTGTTTTAGATCCTATGTCTCTCAGCATGACTACTGCAAGTCGTGAGTATTTGTATCGCAATAACAAAAAGGTATGCACTGGATATGTAGTTGGTTATGTATATGCTTAATGGAGCAACATGCTGACTAGCAACAAAGATTTTTGCTCAAGAAAATATACCCTAGTAGGGTTGCAATTAATTCCAGTCACAGGGAGTACAGGAGAGAGAAGTGGCTCATAGACCAATTCTTAAATGAATTATTTGCATGACAAATGGGAACTATCTGGCTGCTGCATCCAAGAGAGAAATACAAGGTATGATGTAGGTGGGGAAAGGATGGCCGATATGATTCAGACTGGTTGAAGATAACCTCAATATTGACCCTAAATAGCAATCTCTATTTACTTATAAATTGATACAATAGCTGCGTACCAGCTCTCTTGCTCAAATTATGCAGCCCTCCCTAAACCTCACTACCTGTGTCTTCATGCCAGAACTTAAAGTTAATTTAGGAATATTTGATGCTACTTGACTCAAACACCTGTCAGCTGCAAGAATGTTTAAGATGATATGAATAAACCAGAACTGAAATTATGCAGAAGATGCTGTGTTTAGTGTGCTGATGATTTATTTTGGACTCTACCAGGTATCTTCTCAGTCTGCAACAAAATCTTGTATAGTATTTTCATTGTCACTTCTTTAGATAGATTGAGGATGAAAGAATCTAAACCCTTATTATGTTTGCGTGTCTTCTTAGAAATGCATGCAAATTGTGTGTTAACCCAAATACTGTATCCAGCTGAGGCATTCAAATCTTGAAGAGTGACCAAGTGCTTAAAGTTATTTTTTTCTGAAATTACATAATTCTGTTTGAGTTCTGTTAATAGTGTTGGTGAACATCTATGCAAGTTATACCAATGAGCATAATGTGACTGCTTGAAATGGCTCCCCAGCATACGAAAGTATGCATAACTTTAATTATGAGTAGAGCTCGTCAAATATGGTTTATCAGAATGATTTTGTGACAAAAAGTGAATTTTCCTCAAAATTGTAGAGAGGGGAGGTTTTAATTCATCCTCATTTTTTTTTTCACTACAAAAATTGAAAATGAAGTATTTTATTTCCAAAAAGTTCAAACAATCATAGTGTAATGCATCATCACTGTCTGTGTTCCTTCCATGATTTTTAGTGTCCAAAACACAGGTATGATATTTTGGTCACAGGCCATGTTTTGAGGTGTTTTGTAATTTACCCATGAATATAAGGGTTTTTTAGGTCTCTGTTAGAGTTCAGTTTGGAGAAAGTGGCTGTTTATTTTCCATGAGAGTTTCTGGTGCATTGCATGAGACGCATTACATTCTATGATAAAATTATGCAAGATCCATTTATTCTGATGGTTTCATTGTGATGACAGTGGACATGCACTGCGGGATTCTGCATTTGTTGACAAGGTTGTGTTTCACTCAGTGTGTGTTAAGCAGCAGGTAGTTTACTTCTAATGATGAGTTGGACATGTTTTGGAGTTTATTTGAAAGTCAGGAATAGTGGGTAGGGTCAAGGAAGTTGGGAATGTTTTTCTCAAGGTTTCTTCCTCTCTGAGTCTAAACTGTAATTGTTTGATGATCCTTCTTATAGGTTTGCATGTAGGACCAGCAAGGGTATGTGGTAAGTGTGTGGAGTGGTCCCTTTTGTTTTGTGTGACAGTAGGTGTGTGTGAGGTATTTGGGTGTCCCCTTCAAAGATGCAGTCTATTTATATGCTGAAGGGCACAGACAGATTTTGCCCAATCTAGCCACAGAAAGTGATCTATAGCCATAGCCAAACACAGGTGCATGGCTGAAGAATTCTTCAAAAATGGCTGATCGGGTGAAATTTTGAACCTTCATTGCATGATGGTTCAGATGAAGATGTTTCAAAACAGACTGTGTTCTGTAACTTTTGTCTGTGCTGCCTCCTGGCCTCTGTTTTGTCTCTGTTTTCAGAATGGGAGGGGAAAGGGAGTAGATGGTTTGGTCTGGGATTTGTTCAGCCCCCACAGAAGAGTAGGGTGGGTGTATTAGAGTCGACCCGTATGTCCTAGAATGAGCTCCCTCTGTTCCCTTTTCTCCCCTCTCATTCTGAAAAAAGGACAGGCTGGGAGGGAGGAGGGGCCATTGCTATGGGAAACTGGCTTCAGGCTCCCAGCCAGCAGCTAATTTCCCCTCCCTCCTGGAACCAACCATAAACTTCTGTTTGGCCTGTGGGATCATTGTAACTCAGATTGCTTCCAGCAAATCATTCTGAGTAACAGCAGGGAGCTGTACTTCTGTCTGTGTCTGAAGTGTCCTTGCTGAGTAAAGTTAGTTTTTTAGTTTGGTAAGACTGTTGTCAAAAGTATTAGTTTAAGAGCAGATACAGTGGTATATGAAGGCCTGACTATAGATTATAACTCTCTTGGTGTATTTGGGATGATTACTGGTTTTGTGAAGGTAAGTATGATGGCCTGTGGGGTTTTTGTACATTCTGATTCTGGATTCATGTATCAGGATTTATAGAAAGGTTTCTGCATGATGCAACAGATTTCTTTAACAAGATCAAGGTCATCAACCACCTCCCTGAGAACACTAGATGCCATGCTTGCAACACTAGATGCCACTTGCCTCTGCATTAATATCCTGCACCATGAAGGCATTTCTGCCTGCCTGGAATACCTATAAGAACATACCCATTTTATATAGCAAAGGCAAAGGAGGTTTATATGGTGCAGCTAAGAGCATGTTTGCATACCAGTCAAAGTACTGCCTACAATGTAATACACACCTAAAAAAAACCCTTAAATTATTTTAATCATACACCACTAGCAGTCTAGCCACAGAACCAAGAAGTTCAGTGAGGACCAATTTGCCCTGAGAGGGTAAATGATGTAGCTGCAGTGCAGATGTGCTCTAAGATGACAAAAGACACATACCTGATCAAGGAACAGGACAGATAGCAGGCTGGCAACATAATGATTATGTTAGTCATAAGGTCCAAGGGTCTGGACAGATGATAATTTTCTGTAGCAGAAGAAAGAAGAGGATGAGCAGAGGTGGCCCCACACACCCTCTGGGCCCTGGAGTCTCATGAAAGCAGGGTCTCTGACCAGATCCTGAGTTCAGGTGCAGCCAAAATAGGGTATGATTGCAATGTTATACCGCTGTGGATCTGCCCCTTCAAAAGAGGTGTACAAGTATTATAATAGAAATTCCTACACTGATGTAATTTACTGGAATCCCAGTTGTGAACTTACCTTGGGAAAAACAGCAGAAAGAAATATACCAGTGTAAATGACAATGATCTAGGCATGTTGGGTATTCACAGTTATCCCTAGAGAGCTATTTACCCATTACAAACAGGCCCCTCCCTTCTATCTAGCAGTAAGATGCTGTGATAACACTTCCTGTGGCAGCTGTTCAAGGATAACTGTCTGTCTATTCCAGCTATTTTCCACTTGTGTTCAAAACCTGTATAAATTTCAACTGATGTAAATGTGTCATTTGCCCAATGCATGAGGTTTGCTGAATGTGGGTATGTAAGTAAAGTTAACCCCTGCCTGAAAAAAAACTGCATGAAGCTTCTGAGGTTAAATTTCTTCAGTTCAGTGCTGTTTTGTGCTAGTGATTTTAGGAAATAAATCCCTTGCGATTTTATTTTATCTCATTCCAAGTAAAATTTCAATATCTGCTTGTTAAACCTTAGGATCAACAAAATTGGCTGGAAATCTTTTGGAAGCAGATTTTCTTGCAAGTATTGTGGTAGTACTTGCTTCCAGTTAAACTGAAAATGTTGAGAACCACCTTTTTCACCGTGTTTTGTCACTACAGCTTCCAGTTCCAGCCTGAGCCAGGGAAAATGGAAATGTGTGAAATATGTGTGAAAAATGAAAATATTATTGTAAAATGTGTTACACACGTCTGTGTGTCTCATGAAGACAGACCTAGAGTGAAACTAAAGGTAGCAGGAGATGGTTTCTAATTTTTCCTAAATTTCTTGTCTGTCTGAAAACTTGGATGATATGCTAGTATAAGAAGAAAGATTTCTTTTTTTTTTTAACTACACATCTCTGCAGTTAAGTTATAATTAAATGAATCCTAATGGTTACACAAAACCCTCAGGTAACAGAATCTGAGTAGAGACACGAGAAACAATTTTTAAAATATTAGAAACAATGGGGAGAAAAAAGAAGTACAAATGTTTTGGAATAAATCTGTTCTATAGCTTTATTTCATTTTAATACAAAATGCACATTTTTATTGAGTACAACAGCCTTAGCAGTAAAAGCTAAATAATTTACAATGGAGAAAAAAGCCTATGTGTACCATGACTATGGATAAGAAAATAATACCACTAATATTTCATATTTAAAATTATACACTTACACATAGGAAGAAAGAAAAGCAGATTTAAAAATCCACAGAGTGTATTCTAAAAACAAAGGCAACATTTGTTATTGATTTCACAGTCTCTCAGATTCTTATAAAAACAGTTGTTCTCGCTATAAGACATTCCTTTGTGTTAATTAAGAAATATGGAGGCTTCTTATTGTAGATTTGCTTTCTCACTTGCATTTTTTACATTGCCTTTGAAGGACAGTGGATATATTTTGGAGAAGATATTTAGAAGAGCAAACTCCCTGCCAGGAGCACAATTTTTACCTGTAGATTGTGCCCTCACCTTTTATACAGTTGCAGTTCCATTTCAGAGTATCTGTACCTCTAAAAACTTGACTGACAGAATAATTAAGTTTAAAGAATCACAACTCATAAATGTACTTGGGATCCATATTTCAATACTATGAAATTTTATCTCTATATATAGATAAAAGTACCCAGCCACAGCAGAGGGTATGCCTATCCCTGACATCATCTAGCTACTCAGATAACATGTTTTCATTGACTAAGGGGGGATGTGCATAAGCTGAAAAGATAGTAGGTCCTACATTCTTTTTCCACCTCTTATGATGACTGGCTTATTGCAGTTTAGAAGTTGTGTGTCTTGTAGACCAGAGTCTCTTTAATTATATCAAGGTAATACCAATGAGTTCAAATTTAAATTATTATAACTGAGGCAGAATTTGACTTTTCACACCATTGTTAATAAGAGGTTAAAAAATCCCATCATTTAACATTTAATGCAAAAGCTGAGGCACAGTGAAAAAGAGCCTACCTTTGGAAATAAGTCTTTAATATGTGTTTTAGACATTAGTCATAGTGCTTCTCTAACAAGTTGCTTCAGATCTCTTTGTGGAATGATACTGTGTAAATGTGTGAAAAAATTCCCAATTTTTAACATGTTTAATACAAAGCATGTTACCTCCATTGTTACCTCCTTTGTTACCTCCTTTGTTACCTCCTTTGTTACCTCCACCCTAAAGAGATGAGGTAACAAAGGCAAAGAGATGTTGGGTGACCTGGATGGGAGAAGCTGTAGTCCAATGAGTTATGGGCTGGCATTAGATCCAAGTTTGTACCTTAAGGCAGTAGAAATTTTGGTTGTCTGTCTCTGTTGAGAGAGCCCAACTGTAGTGTATTTGGAGAGAGAGGGAGTGGGCTGGTAGGAGTTATAAAAAGCAGCCAGAGTGGTTGTACATGTGACAAAAACGTCAGTTATGTGTGGCTCACTGGCATCATACATAACACATACACCAATTTTGGGGGGTTTAGATGAGTTTGCATCATTGCAAATTAAACCACATCCGGATATAGTTTAGTTTGCAACAATGTGTAGCAAATGTCAGTTCACTCATCTCCCTCTCCCCCCTTCCCCCGCCTCCCCCAGCCACATGAGAGGCATGCAGGCTCCACAGAAAAAAAGGATTGGACCCCTTACCATAATGTGACAGAAAAATTGAACTGGTGGGTTTCAATTAAAAACCCATAATTTCAATTTAGGGATCATAGAATAAAACCCTGATGACTAAACCCCCATCATGTGTACAAGCAGCCCAGAAGAATAAGCAGGGACTAAGCAATCAATAAGTTCAAATGCTTGGTGCCAGAAGGAGCGAGACTGCTGTGTTGGAAGCCAGAGCCAAAGGGTACCTCCATGAGTGCCTGGAACAAGACAGATGGGTTTATTTGGTTGCTTATATTTTTGCTTATGTGTAACTTAACAACTGTGTTATTTGAAGTTCTGTCTGAGATGCTCCTCAGAGGCCAAAGCCAGCCTGTAAATGTCAGTAGGTTAACCAACCCACTTACAGATGAGTCCCAATTTACTGTGAATGTGCAAATAACTAAAGTCTCTTAATAATTTTTCCTTGTACTCCATGCATGCATTCTCAGATTTGAGTGCTAGTTTAGTGTGGTATGACAACTCCCCTGTATTTTGGTGCAGGCTCTGAAAGGTGAATGTGTTTTAAATCCTGCTTTCTGATTTTAGAAATAGTGGAACTATTTTGCTCAGCTGTATTTAAAAAATGTGGTGCTCAACCTCCAGCCCAAGAGCCAAATCAAACTTATGTGGCCAAGTCTCCCAGCACATGGGACCCTGGTCCAGAAATTTGGTGGGCGGTTGTGGGGGGGAGGGGGCATGACAGCATTAATTGCTGTGGTTTCTGGGGCATGGGGTCAGTCTGCAGGTGCATTTGGCGCATGGGGTTGCTCTGCAGCCAGGTCAGCACTCTGGGTCACAGTCTTAGATCAACCCCACATGCCAATCCCATGCTGAATCCAGCCTGAAGACCAATGGTGTGCCACTCATCCAGCCTGTGCACCTGAAGGTTGAGCACCACTATCTTTAAAAAAAAAAACCAAAAAACCAAAAAACCCCCAACAAACAAAACTTGCAAGCAGATGCAAATGTCTTGATATTATGAACTTTAAATTTCTTTTATGATCTTTTTATTGGATCCATATCCATTGCTAATCAGAGCAGACAGAACCAAAGGTATGGCTTCAGACACAGAGGACTTTATCTTAAGAGATGAACATTTGAGAAAATCATAATGAGTAAGAGGGGACAAAATGGCATATAGTGGGGTGCAGTTCACTGTTGGACAGAGTAATGAGACTTTCACAAGCTCTTATATGCTGAATTCATATTGCAGGAGAATTTTCAGGTCATTGTTTCATTACTGAGTAAGGTATTCCTAGAATTTTGCAACTATACAAACCTGGCCTCCATGACCCCTGTGGTCCAACAATATTCCCTTTAATTAGTATTTATGTATGCAGCCTTTCCCTCCAATTTTGGAAATTCTGCTCATCTCTCCCTACTTAAAAAAAACAAAAAATGCTGTTATTTATAGTGGTGCTTCAGAATAAAATTATTTATTTTATAGACAGACAAGAGAGAGATTGGACTATCTAGTGGGATAATACACCAAAATAGCCAGAACTTATTTAATCTTTAGAATAAATTGAACGGTGAAATTTTGGCCTTATTGAAGTACCAATCAAACTTACCATCAGCTTCAATGGAACAAACATTTTACCCTTAGACTTTTCAAAGAATCATAGTGAAATAAGGCTGGAAGGTCTCCAGATGTCATCTAATTAAACCTTTGCCTGAGTCGAGATCATCCTTATCCAAGTCATCCTATACAAATACATTGTCTAACCTATTGGCAAAACTACACAGTGAACCCTGATGAAACACAAGATGTAGCACGCTAATCTACCACAGGTAAAAGAACAGGACATGGTTGCCAGTGTTGTGCTGCTGCAAAAATTATTAATATATGCTCAAGAGATCCAAGAAAGAGGCCCACCTGCTACATAGGAAAACAGAAGTCCCCACAGTCCATATCAGTCTGACCATGGGGTAAATTTCCTTCTGGACCTCAAATATGATGATCAGTCCAACCATAGGTGGAGGGGCAAGACCTTCTAGCCATGAGCCACCAGCTTTAAGTCCCAACAAAAGGACTGGAACACCCCAGGCAAAATTCCCACCTTCTTGCAGCCAACACCCAATGATTCTAAGGAAAGCTTAATAAAAACCCTGACATATAGCAGCAGGACAGGAAAGGTTTCCTCATGGCCCCATGTGGGGACCAGCAAAGCCCAGAAGCTTGGGAAACACCCATGGAAAAATATAGATATACCAACTCCTAGACCATCCTTGATTAATGCTTTTCCAACTTCTTGAACACCTCCAGTGATGAAGAGTCCACAACTTTCTTAGACAGTTTATTTCATTGCCTCATTGTTCTAACAATGAAGATGTTATTCCTAATATCCATTCTAAAACTACATTGCTGCAAATGCATGCCATTGATCCAGGTCCTACTTTCTGCAGCAAAAGAGAAAAGGTATTTTCCCTCTTCCTTATGGCAGCCTTTCAAGTATTTCATGACTGCTACCATTTTCCTCTCAAATATCTTTTCATAAGCTGAACATGCTTATTTCCTTTCAAGATTTTTATCATTTTTGCCAACCATCTATAGACGTCTCTAAACTTTTCTTTTTAAAACATGGAGCTCAAAATGGCACACAGTACTTTAAAAGGAGGCCTAATTAGTGCCAAATAGATATGTGCTATCACCTCCCATGTCTTGCACCTAGTGTGCTTCTGTTGATATTTTCCAAAACCTCATTTGCCTTTAATGTGGCTGCATTACACTGCAGACTTACATTAAGCCTATGATCTATCAAGACTCCTAGAACCTTCTCCATAGTGCTGCCATTCAGCTTGCAGGGGTTTAGGTTGTAGCCGTGTTGGTCTAAGGATATAGGCAGACAAGGTTCCTTGGGTGAGTTTGATATCTTTTATTAGACCAACCCAAATGGTTGGAGAATAGTTATTAAGCAAGCTTTCGGGTTCAAAAACCCTTCGTCAGGCTAAGGAAGCTTCAGCAGTTGCTGTGTGCGCTTCCAGGTGCTTGCCCCACCTCTGGAGGCAGTCTGTTCCAGGCCTTGGGGGCTCAAACAGTAACGAAGTTCTTACTTATGTCTAGCCTGAAATGGTCTTGGAGGAGTTTGTGACCATTTGACCTTGTCATCACTTGGGGTGCTCTGGTATACAGACATTCCGGTAGATCCTGATGTACACCCCTTATATACTTATAGGTAGCCACTAGGTCTCCCCTGAGCCTGCACTATTCCAGACTGAAGAGTCCCATAGCTCTCAACCTCTCATCTAAAGCCCATTTTCCTGCCCACTGATCGTGCATGTGGCTCTCCTCTGGACTCTCTCAACCTTCTCCACATTCTTTTTAAATTGTGGAGACCAGAATTGGATGCAGTACTCCAGCTGTGGCCTCACCAAGGCCAAGCACAGCGGGAGGATGACATCCTGGGATTTGCTAGAGAAGCATCTATGGATGTAAGCCAGAGTTTTGCTTGCTTTTCCAGCTGCAACATCACATCGATGGCTCATATTCATCTTGTGGTCAATCATGACCCCCAAGTCCCTTTCGGCCATGGTGCTAGGAAGCGTAGCACTGCCGAGCCTATAAGCACGTTGTGGGTTTTTCTTCCCAAGGTGGAGTACCTTGCGTTTTTCAGTGTTGAAGGCCATCAAGTTTTCATCCACACATTTTCTGAGCCTTTCCATGTCGACCAGGATCATCATCCTTTCCTTGAGTGTGGACGCTTTACCCAAAAGTTTGGTGTTATCAGCAAACTTGGACAATCCACTTCTGACACCAATGTCCACATCATTAATGAAGATTTTGAAAAGAATAGGTCCAAGGATGGAACCTTGGGGGACTCCACTGGTCACGGCGCACCACAATGATTGACTTCGGTCAACTACCACCTTCTGGGTCTGCCCTCGGAGCCAATTCCCCAGCCAGTGGACTGTGATGTAACCAAGGCCACAGTTGGCTAGTTTTTCTATGAGATGAATATGGGATACCAGATCAAAAGCTTTTTTAAAATCAAGATATATAACATTAATCTCTTCTCCCTTGTCCAGGTAATATGTCACCTGGTTGTAGAAGGAGATGAGATTGGTCAGGCAAGACCTACCCTCAACAAACGCATGCTGGCTATCCCTCAGGTTGTTGCCTTCAGTCAGTTTATCAAGAATGGTCTCTTTGATATTTTTTTCCTGGGATAGAGGTCAGGTTGATGGGCCTGTAGTTCCTCAGATCTACTTTCCTCCCTTTCTTGAAGATAGGCACCACATTGGCCTTCTTCCAGTCTTCAGGCATTTTGCCTAAGCACCACAAGTTCTCAAAGATCTGTGCCAGTGGCAGAGCTATGATGCTTGCTAGCTCCTTAAGTACCCTGGGGGGTAAACTGTCTGGGCCAGCTGACTTGAAGGTGTTCCTTCACATGGTCAACATTGATGAAGGGTAACAATTTTCCCTTGCCCTGGCCGTCCCATACTGTATTGACCAGGGCCGTCCCTTCGGGCTGGTGAAAAACCAATGCAAAATACCCATTAAGCAGGTTGACTTTTTCCTGGGTGTCAGTTATCAGTTGACCTGTATGGTTTAGCAGGGAACAAATGTTACCCTTGCTTTTCCTCTGGCTCCCCACTGTCACAACCCAAAGTTGTGGTTTTTTGTTTTTGTGTGCTTCGGCACCGCTAAATTATGTCCCCGCCAAATTGCAGCTCCTTTGCACGGTGGAGTTTTCTGCTGCAATAAGAGAACCCGCGTGCAAAACAGTATTTCCCGCCAGTTTGTAGCCTTCTTTGCATGGTGCATTTCTTTTGCATCATAGTGATGCACGGTGCAAAGGAGTTCCTGCCATTTGTATTTAGATTCGCGCCACATTATTGGCCGATCCTTAATATAGGCACACGTGGTGGCTAGCGATTGGCTTGCTAGCCGTATAAAGAGCTTGGGAGGTTTC